>NW_005842045.1:868314-873927 GCF_000455745.1 Alligator sinensis
CCCCCCTGCCACAGGGTTGCACCACCCAGTGCCAGCCCCACAGCTGACAAGGGTCGCAGTGGTGGCAGGATTGTCGGATGCAGGGCTTGCAGTGGTGGGAATGCTACTCCCTCTGTGAGTCTCCTCAGTTGTAGGGCTCGCAGTGGGGTCAGCATCATTGGCTGTGGAGCTTGTAGCAGGAGCAATAAGGAGACTTTTGCCATCACTGTGAGCCCTACACTTCATCAGACTCACATCTGGGGCAGTGTTTTTTTCCTGCTGCCCTTACAGTGAGCTTCACAGTCTACCATGCCCTCAGTGGAGGCAGCATTCCCAGGGCTGCCCCTTCTGCAAGCCCCACAGCCATCAAGGGACCCCACATGGGGAACCCTGCCACCTCACACCTTGCAAGGCTCACAGTAGCAGCAGAGTTTTTCCCCACTGTCATCTCTATGATGTACACACCTTGTGGGGTTTGCAGTGGTAGCAGCCTTCTCTCCACTGCCCCTACCGTGAGCCCCAGAGCTGATGAGGCTTGCAGTAGGGGCAACATTCCTGGCACTGCCCCTGATGTGAACCCCACAGTCCATGTCAGCTGTGGGGTTTGCAGGAGGAGTAGTACTGGGAATGCTGAATACTCTGCAAGCCCTGGCATCTCCTTCCCCCTCTCTCCCTAACCCTAAGTCCCAGGCTCCCTCTGTACCAACAACAAGGCTCAATGGGATCTACTGCATGATCCCACAATTGCATCTTCTGCCATAAAAGTGTGGCATGGCAGGAGGTGTGAATGTGTAGATCACAATTCCGATCTCATTGCTCTTTTACCTGCACATGTAAAAAATATTTTATGTTAATATTTTTTGGTAATCAAAGGCTGAAAGAGGAATCTTAAATTTTGTGTAGAAAGTGACAAGAGTTATTGTTTCTTCTTAAAAGGAATTCCTAAGTCATAAATCACCAAGGGGGAAAACCCCTCTGTCTTTGATATTCTCTGATGGTAAAAAAATACCAGTTTTCCTAAGAAGGGCAACTGGAAGGCTGTATTTCCAACAAGATAGGCAAAAACACTGTAGGTCTGGACAGGAAATAGTTAAATAGTTAAAATGCAATGACCCTGGGCAACAAAAGCCAGCATTTAGAATGACAGGTATAGGATGTGATACCTGATATCTTAGGTACAATGTTCATAATTATCATTAATAATGGTATAGTGTTGGTATGACCATGGCTGCCATCAATAGTTAACAGATTTGTTCTCTAAACAGTCATAGAGCCTACAAGAGGTGATGCTGAAATAAACTCTGTAATCTAAAATGTTAAGGGTGTAGGGAGCTCATTGTTGACATTTGTAAACATGGAAGGAAGTATGTGGACCTCCAGATGGACAGTAACCCCATAGAGGAGGAAATTATATAGGTGGTAGGGCCCTTAAAGCAGCACATCACTTAAGGACTAGAAATGGATCTACTCAAATTCTAGACACTGCCAGCCTGAAGACAACAAAGTGTGTGTGGGCATACAGAAGAGGTATGGACAATCTACCTTATTATCTACTCAGCCATGAGAGGAATATAGGGTGGGAGTCTTATATTGTTGACTTACTGACATAATATAAAATAATTAATTTACTTACTTTTCCAGAGGTTTGTGCCTCTTTTACACCTCTTAAATATTCTATTTGTCTTAATCCCATGGATTCACTGTTCATTATTGTGTCAGGTTTGACCTAGAAACCACTACACATAGCCCAAGCAAAAGTCTCTGTTATGTAACTAATGCTCATCTGCAATGATAAGGAGGAGACAGTCTTAGATAAAGGAGGCTTGAAAACAAAAGCAGAATCAGTGGACTAGGGCAAAGAGCTGATTTAAATATTAAGATTCACACCCCTAGGTGGGGAGAAAGTATGCTAATGAAACATACATGTATGGGAATGAGATACATAGCTAAAACACAGGTATAGAGACATGCTCAGTAAAGAACTCCTTGCGTCACTCCCTTATAACCAATTAGCAAACAAGAATGCTTATGAAGGTCCAATACTCCTGTATAAAAGATGCTTAGAATTAAGAATCTGTGTGCTTGTTACGTGAAATTATTCCGCTTGCACCTTGTATTGCTAGCAATAAATCTTTATACTTTCACCCCTGGTATCTTTATTGGCTTTTGCATACCGGGCATGATCCCAGACTTGAGCTGGGGCTCAACAGTTTTTGGCGACCCAGATGGGACTGCCTTAGATAACTTTGCCCGGACTAGCTGACGACCAGACACAGCTCTTCCTTATCAAATGTCAGGCGCGCCCCGGGATCTCTTTTCCCGGTGAAACTTTTGTTTCAGGGGGAGCTGGATTGCTGAGGCGGCAGTAGCCTAACGGTGCAAAGCCATAGAGTGAAAGTATCAGTAACAGGCACCTGGGTGAGAGGGTAGAAAGGGCATAAGGCCTACCGTCAGCACGCCTGCCTGGGATTATCTCTGTAAGTATTCTGTCTGGCCCGAGTCCAAGACCAGTGATTTTTCCCCTGTGAGGACGAGGACTAAGAACAGATCCCTGGATCCCAGGTAAGTCGGACGGTCAGGACCGGGAAGGCAGCCCTGAGATGGGTACTATTAACAGTAAGGTTAGGAAATGTACCCCCCTCTCTTGTGCATTGGGACATTGGGCAGAGTTTGGTGGAGATCCTATGACTAGGAAGAAAGCTAAATTCTTCTGTGAAACTGCGTGGCCACGCTATCAGCTAGATGATCAAGAACATTGGCCTCCGGAGGGAAGTGTTAATTATAATACTATCTTACAATTGATTTTGTTCTGCCGGCAGAATGGTAAATGGGAGGAATTGATGTATGCGCAAGCGTTTATGTCTCTTTGTAGAAATAGAAAGGTTTTGGAGGAATGTGGACTGGGGGAGGGAGTTGGGGTCTGTGAGATGACTTTGGTAGCTAATAAATCCTGTCCTGGACTGTCCGGAGCCGGAGGCTCTTCCCCCTCTGCTGCCTTTACCATATTCTCTTCCTCTTCCTCCTCCTCCTCCTGATACATCTGATTCCTTGCTGGCATCTGCTCTTCCTGCTTCTTCCCCCCCGAGGCGGAGACTGAAAATACTCCCCGACCTAGGAATCTGGAACAGCACCAGCCCTGGCTGTCAGGTGTTTGGCAATCTCCAGATTCCCCGACTTCTCCTGATATAACCCCGGGAGGTGGGTGGAGAGTACAGTTAAGAGCAGACTCCGGGGTTAAGGGAAAACATCACAGGGAATCTGATCCTGGCCGTGGGAAGGGAAATGGGGTATTTCCCCTAAGAGAACAAGTGGTACCTGGGCCTCTAGAAGATGATGGGGAGCCAACCTACCGTCGAACCTTTGTGCACATTCCTTTCACTACATCAGATTTGTATAATTGGCGGAACAATACCCCCAGCTTGAGAGAAGGTACTGAAAAGGTACATAACCTGTTTAAAATGATTTTCAAAACCCATAACCCAACCTGGGCAGATGTTCAGTCTCTTTTAGATATCCTGTTGACACCAGAGGAGAGGAGAATGGTAGTGGGCAAAGCCCGTGAGTACGTGGAAAAGGAGATTACTGCAGGGAACTTGCAAGGAAATAGGGACAATCATGTCCCCACCCAGGAGCCAGATTGGAAACCAGACCAAGATATGACCTCTATCCGTGCCTATCGAGAATATATCCTCCAAGGATTGAGAGATGCTGTGAAAAAACCCCAGAATCTCAGTAAGGTGTATGAGGTCCGACAGGAGACAAATGAGACCCCGAGTGCTTTCTTGGAAAGAATTTACACTACTTTCAGACAATACACTCGTGAGAACCCGGAGGATACATCAAACGCTCGCATGGTAAATATGATTTTTATAGGTCAGAGTGCACCGGACATTAGAAAGAAATTGCAGAAGACAGACGGAGCAACAGGTATGCCTATTTCCCAACTAGTAGATATTGCTTACCAAGTATTTACTAACCGAGAAAGTGTTCAGGAAAAGCAACAGGACAAAAAAAGAGGAGAGAAAGATAAAAATGCAGGCAGCCCTACTGGCAGCTGCAATCACGGGAAAACCTAGAAATGAGGGATCCTGGAGACAGCCTCAGAGACGGGATCCATTAGAGAAAGATCAGTGTGCCTATTGCAAACAAAAAGGACATTGGAGGCGGGAATGCCCCCGTCGGAAAGTTGGGGAAGGTGAAAAGAAAAAAGAGGAGAGCAGTGGACTGTTTGCTTTTGGAAGGGATTCAGATTGAAGGACACCGGAGGCCCGGGAGGGAAAGATAACCCAGATCCCAGTGTCCCCTGATGAGCCTCTGGTTAAAATGCAACTAGGGGACAAAGATGAATTGGTAAATTTTCTCGTTGATACAGGTGCTGCCCATTCTGTCTTAACTCAAAAACTGAAACCTTTAAGTAAAAAGGCTGCGCCGGTGGTAGGGATTACAGGGAAGGCAGTAACACGACCCTTTTTTACAGCCAATGACCTGTAATCTTGGGCAGACTGAAGTCACCCATCAATTTTTGTACATGCCAGACTGCCCTGTTCCCCTTTTAGGAAGAGACCTCCTCTGTAAACTGCATGCTATGTTGTCATTCCAGGATGGGCAAATGTTTTTAACAGTGCCTTCTGAAAAGGGGTGGCATTTGCAGGCTTGCCTTCTCGGCCTTCTCCGAGAGGAAAGTACACCGGATATCCCTCAAACCCTGCTCGATGCTGTTGTTCCATGGGTATGGGCAGGTCATCGACCCGGAAAGGCTAAAATGCTGACCCTGTAAAGATTCAACTTTTGCCAGGGGCCCAGCCTCCATGTGTGAAACAATATCCAATGCGGATGGAAGCCAGGAAAGGAGTGAAGCTGTTAGTTGAACAGTTCCTGGAGTATGGCCTTCTCCGTGAATGCACATCAGCTTTTAACACACCCATCTTGCCTGTGAAGAAGCCTAAGAGTGATGAATATCGTTTCGTCCAAGACTTGAGAGCTGTAAATAAAGTGGTTGTGAGTATATACCCTGTGGTTCCTAACCCGTACACTCTGTTATCTGCCTTGAATCCAAATCATAACTGGTTTACGGTTATTGATTTAAAAGATGCTTTTTTCTGTATACCAGTAGAGAGGGGATCTCAGGAAATATTTGCATTTGAATGGGAAGACCCAGATACTAGCATCAAGACTCAGTTTTGCTGGACTGTCTTACCCCAAGGGTTTAAAAACAGCCCAACCCTATTCGGCACTGCATTAAGCAAGGATCTACGTAGGCTAAAACTGCCACCATCCTGTGCTGTCTTGCAATATGTGGATGACTTGCTTTTAACAGCCACCACTGAAGCAAGCTGCTTGGAAGGAACAATTTGCCTCCTTAATTTTCTGGGACAGGAAGGATACCGGGTGTCCAAAAATAAAATGCAGCCCATATCCCAAAAGGTAATATACCTGGGATTTGAATTACAGCCTGGTCAGAGAGCCCTGTTGCCTGAAAGAAAAGAAGCTATATGCCGGCTAGCACCCCCAAAAACGAAGAGACAATTACGGGGCTTCTTAGGTACAGTAGGTTTTTGCAGGATTTGGATTCCAAATTTTGGGGTTATTGCAAAACCTCTGTATGGAGCTACACAAGGTGATAAAAAGGTGCTC
>NW_005842045.1:874642-879370 GCF_000455745.1 Alligator sinensis
AAAAAAATTGGCCATTTTTCGCACTGTAAATCCAGCAACACTGCTGCCATCTATGGCTGACACACCAGATCTTGTACATGACTGCCTGCAAACATTGGAAGCTGTTTATTCTTCAAGGCCAAATCTGAGAGACAAACAATTGATAAAAGAGTTTCAAGCAAAGAAGGGGGAGCACGGGTGGCTGGTAGCAAGGGATGGCCGCATTATCATCCCAGCTGCCTGGGTTCATGTGGTAGTAAAGAGCACTCATCATGGTACCCACTACGGACCCAGGGCCCTGGTAAGATGGATCAGTTACTATGTAACTAGAGTGGGATTAAGAGAGGCTGCCAAGGAGGTATCAGAGACATGTGAGGTCTGCCAGAGAAATAACCCAAAAGGAGGGAGAAGAGAAACTTCAGGACATCAGAGAATAGGCAATGGGCCAGGAGAAGAATAGCAGGTGGATTTTACTGAGTTGCCCCGGCAACAAGAGATAAAATATCTCCTTGTCTTTGTGGACACTTTCTCTAATTGGGTTGAGTGCTTCCCATGTCGGACTGCCCAAGCCCGGGAGGTAGTCAAGACACTCCTACGAGAAATCATACCTCGCTTCGGACTTCCAAAAGGAATAGGGTCAGACAATGGCCCACATTTCATTGCACAAATTACTCAGAAGGTTTCTGAGTTCCTGGGAATCAGCTGGCATTTACACACCCCTTGGAGACCTCAGTCCAGTGGAAAGGTGGAACGTATGAATCAGACCTTAAAAAGACACCTTGCAAAGATTTGCCAAGAAGCTCGACTCAAATGGCCAGAGGCCCTACCCTTGGCCCTGTTACGAGTAAGGGTCGCACCACATTCTAAATTGGGATTAAGCCCGTTTGAAATAATGTATGGTAAGCCTTACCCTCTGAGTCTGCCCATGGGTACTGAACAACAGTTACATGTTTTAGGAGAGGGAATGATTAGAGAATATGTATGGTCCTTGGTTTCTGTTTTGTCTTCCATCCATCAGCAGGTACGGGACGTGCTGCAGACACAGGACCAGTATCCTGCCCTGGGAAATCGATTATTACCTGGGAGTTACGTCCTTGTGAAAGATTGGAACGAGGAACCACTTCGAGCCAGATGGAAAGGCCCATATAGGGTACTTCTAACGACCCCGACGGCCGCAAAGCTCGAAGGAATCAAGACTTGGATACATTCCAGTCGCCTAAAGCCGGTGGCTGGACCAGAACAAGAAGGAATCCCTGCAGACTCCGGGACCGGAGACAGAGAACAGTGGAAGGTGGAGCCAATAAGAGACTTGAAATTCCTATTCAAAAGAAAGGAACTTTGAATAATTTGACAATCTTTGATTAAGTTTTATAAGCCTTATTATGAAATTGTTCAAGGTTTTATTGTGGGGCACCCTGATCTGTCCACTCCTACTTATAGGAGGGGAAACCCTTTTACAACAAAAATTTGACCCTCAGGAAAATGTCTGGATTTATCTGGCCCGGGAAATTTTAAATAGAACGGACTTCTGCTTAGCGGGAGGGATCAATGCTCACCTGGTTTTTACCTCATGCTTAATCGCAGTACCAACCCCTTTAAAAATTTTACAAAATTATACTATGCTGAAGAATGTAGAGAAGAAAAGTACATATCAGAATATATATAAGTGGGGGACTATTGTAAAAGAGAAGAATAGAGACATGTTTTCCGTACGGGTTCAGGCAACAGCTAATGCTTCTGAATGTTTCCTAATAGTTAATTGTACTAATAATTGCTTCAAATTGAACCAAGGTAGAAGAATCCTTGTGCTATAGGGATTATCGCGTGTTGCTGTATACAATGTTCACCTGTCATCTTATCTATCTTCAGACCTAAGGTGAATCAAATGATTTTACAAACGAAGAAAGCTGAGAATACTAGGTTTGTGTTGAAACAAATTGAGTGGAGCAATTATAATAAAAATAATTAAAAATGCTCCAGAGGGGGAAAATGTCAGGTTTGACCTAGAAACCACTACACATAGCCCAAGCAAAAGTCTCTGTTATGTAACTAATGCCCATCTGCAATGATAAGGAGGAGACAGTCTTAGATAAAGGAGGCTTGAAAACAAAAGCAGAATCAGTGGACTAGGGCAAAGAGCTGATTTAAATATTAAGATTCACACCCCTAGGTGGGGAGAAAGTATGCTAATGAAACATACATGTATGGAAATGAGATACATAGCTAAAACACAGGTATAGAGACATGCTCAGTAAAGAACTCCTTGCGTCACTCCCTTATAACCAATTAGCAAACAAGAATGCTTATGAAGGTCCAATACTCCTGTATAAAAGATGCTTAGAATTAAGAATCTGTGTGCTTGTTACGTGAAATTATTCCGCTTGCACCTTGTATTGCTAGCAATAAATCTTTATACTTTCACCCCTGGTATCTTTATTGGCTTTTGCATACCGGGCACGATCCCAGACTTGAGCTAGGGCTCAACAATTGGAGAAGTTTTCTCACCCAAAGGCCACAGATGACAACATTTATTTTCCTATGTTTCTGGGATGGAACTCAACCAAGTGTTGTATAAGACACATCTGGGTGTTCTAACTGAACGTATGCAGTACCACCAGGAGGCAGCCAGAAAAAAAAAAAATGAAATCCTAAAATGGTTCTACTTCTGATCTGAATAAAAGTAATGCTTATTAATTGAAACCTCACCTAAACTTTGTACTAGGCCTGTGCGAATTGGCTAGTATTCACTTCACATTTGGATTGGGCTGATTTGGGGGACAGTGATTCGATTTGGTGATTTGAATCACTGTCCCAACTTGATTCAGCTGAATATGATTTGGAGATTTGGGCACCGCTGAATCAACCGAATCTCCAAATCAAACAGGCCCCATACCCTGCTCACTCTCCCAGCCCCATCAATGGCTGCCCAGCCCCAGTGTCCCAGCACTTAAAAAAAAAGAAAAAGCCCCACACTCACTGGCTCCTGCTAGGCTGGGGGGGGTGCAATCCCTGCTTCCCCCCACTGTCCTGCACTGTGTGAAGGGGCTCTGCCATGAGCCCCCAGAGGCCCTGACAGCTACTGCAGCAGCCGGTGAGTGCAGAACTTTCTTATTTTTTAAAGTGCCAGGACACTGGGGCCAGGTGGGGCAGCCATTGACAGGGCTGGGAGGGGCCTGGGCGGGGGTTTGGGGGTGCTCAGGGGTGATGGGGGAGCAGGCAGGAAATGGGGCCTGGGGGGGTCCCCCCATGGTCCTCTCCCCCTTCCTCTAGCCCACCCCGGCCCCTACTTAACCAGCACAGAGCCCAGGTCCAGCTCCCTGTGGTGGCAAGTGGGGACTTCCCAAATCTCCAAATCTTTTCCAAATCGATTCAAAGGCTTTGAATCTATTCAGACATTTTAACTGGTCTTCTAATTTAATTCAGATTCAGAGATTCAGCCGCCAAATCGGGCTAAATCTCCTCCAAATCGAATCAGCAACCAAAGCTTTGCACAGCCCTACTGTGTACAGTTCTGCTAATTCATGTTCAAGATGAATTGCAACTGGAACAGATCCAGAGAAATGATATTAGGATAATAGAGAGACTACCTTGGGACATAAGCCTAAAGGGCTTGGCTTCCTTAACTTAGTGAAACAAAGCTTGAGAAGTGATATGATTGCTGTCTATTGAATGTTTCAAATAAGGTAAAACTAATGGCATGGTTTGCGTAAGAGGTGGTACAATGGGTATAAAATGGCTAGCAGCAAATATAGTTTGGAAACATGAAGGTCTGGAAGGGAATGAGTTTCTAGAAAAGGCTTTGATAAATTAGTGGAAATAATTTTACTAGTTTTAAACTAGAGCTTGTTCACCTTTTGAAAGGGATTATATGACAGGTGCCTGTGGTAAGAGGAAACAGGATCTGATGAACCAGGTTTTCTGCTCCTGTTCTGCAAAGATTATGATCAAAACCTATACAGTAGACTAGCAAAATGTGTGGAGCAGTGACGTGATGTGTTCCCATCATCCTGTGTCCTTAACAGACATTTTGAACCAGACAGAACTTTTATTGAACTATCTTTATCATTCCTTACTGTAGTACATCAAATGGATTAGAAGAGCATAATCAGAATTTAAAATCATCTTGGGTTATAGAATGACTAGAGTCAGGTGAAACCATGTCTGTTAAATAATGGCTGTTTGAAAATTCAGTACTAGAAACTGTGCCCGCCTCTGCTCCAGAAGGCGCTCTCGGGCAACTCTTGTGCGGGCGGCTAACCGGATCTGCCCCGGTCTCACTGGAAGGTCCCCGGAGGGTGCCCCGGGAGCTGGTGGCAGATCCCTGGAACTCACCGACCGAGGTCTCGGCTGGGCCCACAGCAGGGGGGTCCACCTCTCTGTGGCCTCCAGTGCCAAAACGCCCGTGGGCGGGTTCTCACGGGGCTCCGACCTCCCCTACACCCCAGCCAACGCCACCTTTGGTCGCGGAACTTCTGATCCTCATCCCTGGCCCAAGGACTGTGCGTCCTGGGCCCTCTTGCCCTTGTGGGCTTCTTTCCTGACGCCCTCGCCGGCGTCTCTGCCGGCGCTTCCCCAGTTCCCTCACCGGTAGTTCCTGCCGGCTCTTCCCTGGTTCCCTCACCGGTGGTCCCTGCCAGCTCTTCCCCGGTTCCCTCACTGGTGGTTCCTGCCGGCTCTATCCCGGTTCCCTCACTGGAGTTCCTGCCAGCTCTATCCCGGTTCCCTCACCGGAGTTCCTGACGGCGCTGT
>NW_005842045.1:879384-891051 GCF_000455745.1 Alligator sinensis
TCCTCGGCGCCGCGGCTCTCCCAGCCTCAGCCGCTCCCGGCGCTGCTGCAGCCTATTCAGTCCACGGCAAAGACCCCGTGTGGGTGCCCGGTCCCAGTCTCGGGCTTCCCTCTGGGCCTCGCGTCCTCCCGCAGCGCGCCCCCTCTGCCTTCGGGGCCGCGTTTTATTTCTGCCGAGTGGCGCCTCTCTCTGATGTCACTCCGCTCCAGCTGTATGAAAGCGCGACTAATGAGCCGCGCGGGTGGTTTCCCGGCCTGGACGCTGCTACAGCTCTCACCTCCTGTGAAGCGTAAGTGAGCGTTTCCTCTGGCTGTGGGCCGGAGTTTCCCTCTAGCCCCGTTGTTCCTGGGACAGGAACCAATTCAGGAATATTTCAAATATGAGCAAATCTAAGTTGATAGGATGCCCTACTCAAGTGCTGCTGGTGAGACTGTGGCTTTGGCATGGGTGAAAAGTAATTGGTTATATGTGAACGGGTTCCGTTAAATAAGAAAACATAGTCAAAGAAGCACAAGTTCTTCCTAATGATTGTAGTCTGAGGCTTCTTGAAGGACTGAAAAATAAGACTGTAAAATTGAGAGAGACCCCATTTTCTGCCCATCTCTTCAATAATGTCTAGGATAGGAGATGCTGCTGCTTCCTTTTAAAATGTTGTTGGAATCTTTTATTAAAAGTGCCACATAAATACATATGTATTGAAACAGATCTTGTCACTGAAATAATGCAAAAATATGCCCATTTTTTTATAATGGAAAATCATAACCTTTGTAAAATTAAGTTTGTACTATATGATATTGATATTTATAAAAACTCCTTTATAAAAGAAATAATCTGAGAACAGTTTATTATAGAAGAGTTTATTGTCTCTAGTGGGTTATGGAATAGAGAAAATCCCACACAACTTACTGATTTGTTTTGATGCACTGGCTGGGGGAGTACTTAGTTGATTGCACAATTTCACAATGATTACAGTCTTAATGCATACAACACAATTTTATTTTTAAATTCTTTGCTACGCATATAACACTGCTTAGCTTTAAGAAATACCACAAACATTAAGAACACAATAATTACATATATCAGTAACAATGCTCCAAATGCACTTCCTTCCCAAACAATGCTATAAGAATTAGTATTACAAAAACAACTACAATTACAACTAAAAGTTAAATTTGAATCAATACTATTATTTTCATAATATACTTACAATCCTAGAATTCTGAGAAACCAAACACCTAAATATGCTTTCATTCATCAGTAGTACAATTTAATGGGTTGGCCTCAGTAGTACGGTTCAATGGACTGGCCTCAGCAATACGGTTCAATGGGCTGGCCTCAGCAGTGATAGGACTAAGTCCCCTTCCTTCAGTCCCTTTTGGACGCTCTGCAGCTTCAGCGTGAACTGAGAGATTCGTGTTCACGGAGAGGTGTCACTACTCCCAAATTTGGGCTCGGAACTTACTTTATAGATTCTTTTGCTTGGTAATTAGTTTCTTTCTTGACTATTCTAATTACTCTGGGGAATTTCCATATCACTGAATTGATTTTTTATTTCCAATCTTGTCAAAAGGCCCTAGGGTTTGATCTCTCTGAATTTGGGATATTTGCTTAAGGGTCATTTTTATGTTAACTTTGTTAAAGGCCTCTAAAGATAAAATTCAAGAATTAAGACTTTGAGCAAAGTCAGGACCTTCTGCACGTAGACCAAAACAATGGCCTAGATAAGGAGATAAATCTTGTCTTCTTCCTGAAACTGGCTAATGGGCAACTATTACAAACATTCAAACTATTTCATTCAATATGACATTTATTATCTGATCAAGGTTCCTCAAATTAATGTAGATGAACCTCAAGTATGCTCCCCTTCAACCATTTCATTTGGCTCTGGCAGGAAAATTAGGAGGACAATTAAGGCTGTTGTGCATATCAGCAATACATCATAGATGCCTATAGTGACTGAATGAGAGACAGGGAAACTTTTTAAGCAAGAAGGAAAGTTATCATAAAATGCATGCATCTGGGACAGGAAGAGCGCACACCAACTGCTGAAGCCTCCTTAGCCTGACGAAGGGTTTTTGAACCCGAAAGCTTGCTTAATAACTATTCTCCGACCATTTGCGTTGGTCTAATAAAAGATATCAAATTCACCCAAGGAACCTTGTCTGCCTATGTCCTTAGACCAACACAGCTACAACCTAAACCCCTGCATCTGAGACAGGTTTTCAGAATTTTTTCCGTGAGTTTGGGTGTATCTTCTTGGTTTTTCTTGGCCCAACTTGACAATCTGTATTGCTGACAGTGCTGTGTTCCTTTTGCAAGCCAGCCCTGAAGAGGAAGATGATGAAAGGGCAGAAGATCAAATTGATACGGTGGCAAGTCATTACTTATATTCTAGAAGGAAGTTCATTTAAAAAATGACAGATTTAGCATATAAAAACATGAAGAAGGATTTTTTTCTTAAGCAAAATTTCCTATTTAAATGCTGACATATTTCTACCCTTCAAAGAATAAAGAGATACCTACCTGCCAAAACCAAATCATAGCTGCTGTCAAATATTTTTCTTTCAGGCTCCTTCATGTCATGCACATTCAGTGCTCAAACATATGACATATCCTGAACCTTTGATATGCATTTGAATGGTATGGCATTGCGTTGGTGCGGGGCTCTGCAGCACCCTCCTGTTTATACCTTTGAGACATGATCTGAGAAAGTACATCTTTATATTTATATCATGTATGCGTGGTATTTACAAGGGCAAGGCATGCGTAAATACTATAGAAGCTTGTTTAACTTTCAGAGGAAAAGTACACATAGAGAAAACATTACAGTAATGTGAATATTAAAATATATATTATTAGTAAAATGTTATTTATAAGCTTATACTATTAGACACATTAATTATAGGGAAATCTGATACCATTTTCAATTCTGGTTCTTAGCTGACTTAGTTTTATCTGTTCAGTGATCCATGTGAGAGCCTCAGAAGAAAACATGGACTTACCTTAGATTTCTCTCCCCTTTCCAGTCTTTTTGCATTCCCCTCACTGAGGATATATCTATTAACAATGCCTCTAAATGAGCTAGCCGGGGTAGCAGAAGCAGTCTGGGTGCACTAAGCTGGAATTTCACACTGGCTAATTTATTCTGTCTCAGGCTAGAACATGGGTGCCAAAGACTTGGCCTGTGGGCCAGATCCATCTGACAGAGCCCCATCATCTTGTCCCTGGTGCTGCTGCTGGATCAGAGGTTAATCCACACACCTCAGTGGTACATGCTGGATTGGCCCCACGTACAGGGTCTGCTACGCACACCGCATGCAGTACCTGTTGCAGTGAGTCTAGGACCTGCAGTGCTCTGTCTGGTGCAGCCAGGACCCAGAGCACCATGAGCTGTAAGGCCTTTGGGTCCTGGCTGCACATGAGGGACAGCTGGGAAGCAGAGACACATGAGCTGAGGCTGTAGATAGGCAAATATACAGTGTTTTGAAACCAGTCCAGGAAAAAATTATCATCTATCAGCCCAATAATATTGACAACATTGGGCACATTGCAGAAAAGAATAACTTCATCTCCTAAAACAAGTGTGGGCACATCTCCTTGATATATGTGGCATGAGAAAAGAATAGGGTCAGTGCTTGGCTTTCAGCTAATCATGAGATTTATTCAGTATATTGGCAGTCTGCGCCTTTCTGTATATCAAATCATGGTGTTCATAAGCCTTTGCAGTTGACCAAAGCCTGCAGGACAATAGACTAATATCTTTAAGTTGACATATTTCTATTTAAGTTGACATATTTCCTTCCTGCTTATGGGCAAATAAGTACCACTTATGGTCCCAATGCACATTAGTTATGTTCACCATAGACATAACACATAATTAATTGCCTCACCAATCTCTGCCAACACAGCCCCAGCCACTAACCTGTCAAAAACAATGATCTGTGTAATCTAGTATAACCATCTTCCAGAGAGCAATTCTGACCCATTTCTGGACTGCCATGACTGTCTGAAGTAGTTTGTCTTGGGGCTTGAGAGTCGGAGCAAGCTCATCATTCAATTCCAAGAATGCCTGCTTCTTCTTGTGGATATTCTGGAGCAATTTTTGGTTATGCCAAGTCTGCATGATGATGCAATTTCATCAGTCAGTATTAGGTTGTTGTATGCCAAAGGTAGTGGTCAATATTTGTAGAACAGGGCAAGTCCCTCCAGTCCAACATGAATGTAAGGCCCCTTCAAGTCCTCCTGGCTTTCTGCAGCTCATAAATGTCATTCAATTTCTCTCAGAATGTTCTTCCTACTACATAAATATTCCCACAACAATTAAGTTATCCAATGGTTCAGCTACCAACAGGAAGGAAAAGTGAGCAGTGTGCAGAATCTGGATACCTCAGATAAAGATCATTTAGGCAGGCTATAACCATTTTCATACAGGGGTCTGGAGAAGACAGACAAGTTCTCCCAAAACACAAAGTAAACTAATTCCACTTTCTAAATGCTAGGAAACCCAAGATAAACCTTTGGCAATCCTGTAGTAGAAGGCTCAAGTGTGATCTTTGCTAACATATGCACAAAATCCAAGACCCTAATAGAGGCTGCAGTTTTTCCTGATGTATGATTATATCAAAAAAGATAATAAGTGACAAGTCTTCTTTCACCAAAATACAATGTGAAAGAGTGATAAAAAAATATTAAGCGAAAGCAATTTAATCAATCCTATCATATTTTGATTGAGGGTACATATTCAGGGACTTAACTTCACAAAAATCATAATTCAGGCTACTGCTCACTCTTTTAGGGCCTTAGTTAATATAATGGGAGTTGGCATGGCCATGATAGTCAGCATGGAGGCAAGCAGATCGAATGACCTGCTAAAATTAATCAGTAAGACTGAGCCATATTGAGGTTCATGAGGAAGAAGTGGCCTTCTGAATATGCAATCTGTGCTTGCATTTTAAAAGATTTAGGATTCACAATAAAATTAAGATTTATACAAAGGATTTTCATCACATGTATTGAAAAACATCTCTACCTGGTTGAAAGAGAACTATTAAATCCAGGGTTTCTGAATAGCAAAGTTAAAGTGTGTAAATATAGGATAAGAACAGACACTCAAGAAGTCCAAGGAGGAAAAGATCTAACTTATGTGTCTTTCTGTACATGGCCTAGGTTAGATGAGTAGTGAACAGAACACCCATTCACCCTTTGGTGGGAGGGGGAAAGAGGCGGGCACACAGGCTGCCTGCACTTGTTCCAGTCCTGGAGCTGTGCTATCCCCACCATTCACAACTCTGACCAGGCTATTTTCTCTCCCCAATTCTACACTTGCACCTCCACCCAGACAACCCTACCCCTCCACCCCCCTGCCTCCCAGACCTGCCAGCCCCTCCCTTACATCAAGTTACTTACACTGAGCTGCCCATGTAGCTCCTTAAAGTAAGCCATTTAAACATAAACTGGGCACAGTGAATGTTTGTATGTACCCAAAGATTCCCATTGCTAAATCATACTCTCTCAGCAGAGGACAACTCCCATATGTGAGCTGTTCTTTGAACAGATTATTTTGAAACCAGCTCTCCTATTTTAAGAACAGAAATTCTGTAGAGGAGGGGGAGAAAGCACTATACATATCAAATTCTACCCTCAGAAATTCCCAGGCAAACCTATTGGTCAATAGGGCAATAATTCAGGGCAAAATTTGGAACTGTACCTGCTGATTTAAAAAAAAGCCAGAAGAAAGTGAACATTTTTCAGCTTCAAGCAAAAGATGTAATTAGGACTAAGAACTATCCAAGGATTATTTTTGCTTAAGAGTACTTTTTTTATCCTATAGTCAGCAATATACTAAGTTTCAACCATTGTTAACTTGACTTCCCATATGAAAAATTACATTATACTTCAAGTATACATTTAGGTGATGCTAAAGGCTTACTAAATATACTAATTTTTCAAAACGGTTGGCATATTATGAGCTTGATTTCTCAGTGTGGTAGAGCTCAGAGACAGAATGAAATATACGAAGGCATCTAGGATCCAAAACAATCAATAAAGTATCTCCTTTTTCTTTTTCCATTTGCAGGTTCTTCTCCATGCCATCACCAAACTATCTTTAAATACTGGGAATGTTTATTTAGGTTTTTGTATTCAAAATGTAATCCTATTCCAAAATCACAAAGCATGCAACTGCTGCTTAAGGATACTGTGGAATTAGTGAGCATAAGTTTGAACCTTCTCTCATTAAGATTGGACTCTCTTCACTATGTCAGCCATTCATGTGCAAGTTCCTGGAGTCTTATATAGATAGTTCTTCAGCATCATTTGCACAAATCTCTATCCCTTTGTTACTCTCCTTCTGTTTGCTTATTTTCACCTTGTTTCTCATGGAAAGGGAGTTATCTGCTCCTTTATAAATGGCTCAGCATGCAACTTTATTGTTTACCATCCAGCAAACTGCCAGTTAAAAAGAGAAGCTCACGAGCATTCTGGTTCTTGCTGTTATGAAATCAAGGATCATAACTTGGGGAGAAGTATTCACTTCCCACCAATTCCTTCCTCTCCCAAGATGTAATTTGGATGCCTACAATTATCCTGTGTCCCACATAATGCAGATACATGGACAGATCTATGATTTTGAAAAGAAAGGTGTAAGTATTGTGGTTGATGCTGCAGGGGTTGCTGTGACCACCCCCTACCCCTACAGGAAGATCATGCCATGGCAGCAGCTGCTGGGGACTTTTATAAGTCCCTGAAGCAAGTATGACTCCCTTGCAGCCCCCAACCCACTCTGAGTACCCCCTCCCCTATGGCACTGAACAGCATTTCCCCTCCCTTCACATTCCTCTCTTTTCCTCTCCAGTAGGGGTTGCCTATGGGTGTGGAAAGGAGGCCTACCTGCCAACTGTTCCTGGCTGACCTGGGGACAGGGGAAGCCCCAGAGCTGATCCTCTTCAGCCAGGTGTTGCAGGAAGCAGCTGTGCAGGGTGTGGGACTCAGTCAGGGAGAGTGGCAGTGGCAGGCAGTTCCTCCCTTCCAGTGCCTGTTCTCTGCCCAAACCTCGTGTCCCCCACTGACTGGCAGTAGGTATAGGGAAGGGACACTGTGTATAGATGCCACTGTTCCCAGCCCAAACTGACACTCCACATAGCCACTCTCCACAGCCGGATATCTCAGGATAGCAGGGAAAACATGGGAGATAGGATATGGTGCAGGGACCTACTTGCTGCTGGTGTTGTTGATGCTGCTGCCAAGCCTGCTACCTCATTTAGCCACTTCTGGCAGCCCCTGGCTGGAGTGGTGCATGAGCAGCCCTGGGGCTCCCTTGCCCCTGGTTATATGGAGGCAGCAACAGCAGCAGCAGCCCTGTTTCTTGCTTACTTCCTGTTTGGTCCCTGCCAGATATCCCCTACCAACCCAGGGCTCCAGCCACACCTAGGAGTCTGCAAGGGATCCAGGCATGTGCAAATGCAGGGAATTGGAGCTGCTGGCAAGCAAGCAACACTGTTGAAGAAGGGAGCTGTCACACTGCTGACCCCCCACTGGATCGGCCATTATGCAGATAAGTCTGATCATCAGGAAAGCACAATGCACATAGCACTATAGGAGACCAGAATGATGCAGAGAACCATCCCAAAATTGGAAACACAAGATCAGATCATGATGGATGGCTAGCAGGTGTCATGGGTACATTTTCTAAGGGATAAGCCCAGAGAGGAAAACTGAAATAGAACAGCACAGAGATGTGCAGTCTACTAAGTGCCACCCACCATTTTTATTTAACATAGGGCAAATAAAATTCCATTATTCTTATTTTTCTACAAAAATAACCTTATAAGATTAATTTTAAATCTTACAGACTAATCCCATGTTCATTTTGAATGGCACTTACTCCACTGATACTCACCAAATCAATAAGACAACACATGGAGTAAAATAGCGACTGACATGTCTGAGGATATCAGAATTTTTCCTTATTGTTTATTCTAGGACACCCAAGTGATTTTATACCTTTAAGCCTTATTGTATATATACCCCACTTCAAGAATGCCACACATCTTATAAATGCCAGTTCACCTGGTAACCCACAGTGCAGTATGTTTGAGGGTACTACCTGCTGGTATGCTAAGTGTAACAGGGCACTGGCTATGGGCCCTGTTAAGGTCTGAAGTGTCCCACCATCCCTGAACACAGAAAGGGACTTACCAGGGGATGCAAGACGGATTGAGTGGTAGAGAGAAAGGTGCTGACAGCATCCAGGGTGAACATGGCAGCCCAAATGGCTGGTGTGGGATGAAGCAGGGATGTGGAATCCTGGGGCCATCTCCTATTGGCCAGGAGGAGGCCAGCCACAGGGTTAATCTGGGATGGCTGAAGGGAAGATCCTTGGAGAGGGGAAGCATAAGCAGGGCAGATTTTGTGTGAGCCACGTGCAGGAGTGGATCTAATACTAGAAACCAGACTGGAGATGGAGTGAGGCTGAGAAGAACACTGAAGACCTGCAAGCATTCACTGGTGAGGTGATGCTTACAGTCACAGTGAAGGGAAAGGGTTGGCTGGACTGGTAACATGAGAATTTAAAAGGGCATATGTACCCTGGGATATTGATTTGGACTAAGAGATAAGAGCCAGTGAGTGAGGGTCTCCTGCTCTTTTAACTTAAATAAGAAACCAGGTTTTACTGAACTTAATTAATTGATGGACAATATTAATTATTCAGGTGGTATTATTAATTGCGCAGGTGGTAGCCAGTTAGTTGATTAGGCCAGTAGGGAAATTGCTCAGTGGAATGCTGATAGACTTTATAGCTGAGTATCCAAGGGACAGATAGAAATAGAAATAGATTGATGAACCTAATGTGAGACATTAGGTCAGTGAGATAAGCTGAAGGCTGGGACATTAGTTGATTGACATACAATTGATGAAGTAACAGTGGGTGCTAATTAGAGGCATAAACCCGAAACAATGGAAGTCAGAACAAAACTTGGGAATCGCTGAGGGATTACCAGGCCTCAGTACACTGTCTCTGAGAGAATGAGGTCCTATAGTAGATAACAAGCCAGTGTCTACATAGTTTTGGTAAGGTCAGGGTATAGGGGAAGTGGAGCCTGTGAATGAGGATCTTCAGCCACCTGACTCACTGACAATTGACAAACACCATTCCTTTCCTTATTTCTCCTCTTTCTTTAACAACAATGCATGGCAGGAGAACATTAAGGGTAGCGATACGAAGTGAAGGAGAGTGGCAGCTGATCAGTTACCATCAACCACGAAACTCCCACAGTAAGTGTGTAGGGTAGACATGCTCTGAACAAGCCAGGAGGTAGATGATAGCTGTATTCACATAAGGGGTAATATTTCTTCAATTTGATTTTGGTTTGAGGACTAATCTAGCACCTAAACCAAAATGACAGCCTCCCTTCAATGAAAAAGTAATAATAACCTGACAGTCAGTATAACCAGATTGGTGGAAAGGTCTTGATTTAGAGTGGAAAATACAGTAGGGCCTATCTAGATGGACTGGCATCACTTTATCACTTACGACATGGCAATTATTTTAGAATGAATATTGCAGTGTTTTAGGTCACTCCTTTTTTTTTTTTTAATGTTGAAGGAACATTTATGTTGAAATACATTTGAACCCATGATAGATTTGGGCAGGAAATGCTTTTCCAATTTATGATGATTATTACTGTCTATTTTTTTAAATAAATTTAATTGGAGAAAAGGGTTCTTTGTCTGATAGGACTGAAATCAGCTTCTTCCATTTTTGCTAGAAGTTACTTTTTTACTCAGCTCAATTTTAGGGCCAACAAGCATCACATATGGATGGGAAATATTGTTGATATTTGATAACTAACATGAAATCTTTATATGAAAAATAGAACACAATAGTTGTTGAGCTGCCAGCCATCCAAGTCAATGTCAATAAGTTTGTAAGCATATGTGAACATCCTTATTTGTTTCTGAACTATATTATTGAAACATATGGAATTGATGATTCATGAGAAATATGATTTAGGAAGCAAATGTAATTTTATCTGACAATGAATAAAGACAGTGCATTATCAAAGCAGTCCGTGGAGCCCTGACCAGTATGTGTTTTCAGAATCTAGGGGTACATTTGAAAATCAGTGTTAATATGCATGATCAAGAATCAGAACTTATGCTTTTTATATAAAATACTTTGTGATTTGTGGGTTTCCTATCAAAATCCTTTCTCTTTCAAGGAATAATATCAGTCTATGTAAGTGCTGAGATATTAACAATTTAATTTCACTAACAAAGTAATGACACAGATCTGGTGTGCTTTGGTTGCTTCATTTATTGCTGGCTAGCTAGCTATCATGGTACTGCTGCTGACATAAAGAATCTATGATCATGCTAACCTGCCATTTCATTGTTCAATTTGTTTTAGTTGTTGTTGTCTGCATTAAAAGCCATTGAAATACAAGCAAACAATCCTGGCTGAATTTTCCCAGCTTTTCTTTAACTCTTTACCATGACCGCTTGATGCAGCCTCCCATTTTGCATGCCATAAAATTCCAAACTAAATGTTAAATTTGAATCTTTTAATAACAGAAGTTTAAAACTATTGAATTAGACATGGCGTTGTTTCTTTGTTGGATGAATTAATGTTCATCCATGCATAACATTTTGAATGTAACATTATTTAAGTAATTTAAAATTGAATTAAAGATTCATCTATTGTATCAGGTATCTGACTTCAGGCTAACATTTTAACCTCAATCATTATAATGTTTGCTATTCAGAAACTCTAAGACAAAGATAAAGTTGAAGGTTAATTCATGCAGAACAAAGACTCAATTCCTCGTTGATAAGTATTGTTGGGTATTAGGTAGCTTCACCATATACTAATATTCTATCATTTCCCATAGTAGAATATTCACCAATTACAATCTTTTGAATAATTTGCTGCAGTCTTATAGTTGTTTTACACTTTTATCTTTATTGTTGGCTATACTGTCTGTGTTGCTGTGTTGTCTTCTTTATTGAAAGAAAAACACTAATGTTTTTTAGAACCAGTAACATTTTATGAGTCCATATATATCCATAAATATGTCAACAAAAAACTAGCAAACAAGTAATATAAAATCTAATTAAAACTGTTCTTTGGGAGGAGTTAATTTTAAAAAATGCTGGGAGGCTTAAGTATATTTCAATCTGTTAATTTCTCATTGTGGAAAAATTACATAAAATAATAATGGGCCTGAATTTACTCTCACTTACAACAGTATAATGTCTTAACATCAATGGAGTCACTCTTGATTTGCACTATGGTAAGTGGAATCAGAATCATATCCACTATGCCACAGTTATAATGAGATATTCTGGACCAAATATAGGGGTGATGTCAATTACAGTGGTTATGTTTTTTGCTGTAAGATGATCAGATATGTATATTGAGTGATACAAGTAGCAGAGGTGAGTAACTAGTATAATTTAGAACGTTATGGCCTTCAATGGATGTGCAGTTTACATAGACTTGTTGTTTCATGGGAAACAACTAATCTTCTAGTGTCCAACCCTGCTCCCAACAAAGTGAAGAGCAAAATCAAACCCTTAGCTGCACAAAAAAAAAAGATGTAGAGTATGACTCTGACACAAACTCTGCTTACAGGGTGGTACATAGCTGGGCCGCCCAAAAGATAAGGC
>NW_005842045.1:891061-895316 GCF_000455745.1 Alligator sinensis
GCTATGCCTCTGACAAAACTGTTTCCCAGCCTCCTTAATTTGAAAATAATGTGTAATTTCTCTCTCATTCATACCAGATGCATCTACATATGTGCTTTACTATGGAGTGGATTAATTAGTCCCACAGTAAAGTGTCACATTAGGGCACAGTAAATTAATTAACTATACCATAGGTTAGTAGTGTCTATGACAAGTACTATCCTATAGTTGAGTAATTTATGCCACCACAACATATGTGTAGACAGTGACCGGGGTTGACAGGGGCACAAAGGTGCTACAGTACAGGGGCTACCTACCAGCTAGCTCCACACTAAAGCACCCTCATGCCCCAGCCAGCCACTCCACCATCTTTTGCTGCCACCTGGAGTCCAGGGCTGATGCCCTGGGTCACCTGCCAGCCTGGGGCTGCTCTGCCCTGGCCCAATGTGATGTAGTCCCAGGCACACGTGTAAACTCTGTACCTGGGAGAAATAAACTCTGGCATGAACTGCACCAGAGTTTATTTCTTTGACTTAATTGCATGTGCAGATGCACCCACCACCAGCAAGATATGATGACCCAAATTCCAGCTCAGCAGACCTGGTCAATGTGTCAGGGGGGAAGGAGGGGGGTGGAATCAATAAAACGTGAATATTAATCCATTCAATCCTCCTTGCATTGAGAGTGATTAGGTAACACACACTCAGAGTGTTACCTCACCGTCTGCACTGGCCTTTTCAAAATTCTAGATCCACCCATGCACCCACTTATTCCTGTAAGTCTAGACTAAATAGTCCTTCCAACCATAGAGAAATGGGGAGGGGATTCTTCCGTCTATAATGGTCACACTTTGGCATCCAAGCTAAGAGACGATCATCAGAAGTAGCTTCAATCAATTAATGGGAGTTACGTATGTGTAAGAAAGAGCAATCTAAGGTCAACAGCCTTTATTCCCCATTCAGCTCTGAATTGTGAACCTTATAATTTTTAAATCCTGGTAAGAACCATGATATCCTGTGGCAGCAAGTTCCACAGGGTAACTCCACTTACATTATTTTATTTCAGTAAATACTTCAACAGGAGATTGGTTTTCTGCACTTTTTAATTTAAGTCCTCTCTAAATAAGCAGTGTGTTTTCAAGTTAGAAATGAAAGAATATTTGTATAAATTGCACCTTTCAAAATTGATTTAAATCTCATGGTTTGTTTACATTGATTTCCCCCCCTTTCCCCTAGGGTAAACATGAACTGTTTTATTGCTATTTTTCCTGACACTAACTATTAAGCCTTCTTTCTTTCCTGTCCATTTCATCCTGTAATTATTCTAAACAGCAGGTAACCTGCTGTCTTAGGAGACCAAAGTATACCCAGATAAAATCAGTAAAATTTTGCTCTCTCTTTATGAGAAGAATGTGTTTGTGAAGCAATTGGCCATGTCTCTTAATGGTCATTTGAAACAGGTTTTACTGTATATTTCAGTACCTGAAAAAAAAAAATTGATCTTTTAAATACTGTTAGCGAAAACCTAAAGTACTTACTCATTCTCATATTCTCTCTTACATGAGAGAAGGGAGCTAGAAGGAGATGAGAAATCCTACATTATTCTTTTTGCAGCTTCCTTTTGGGAAAGTTTACTTTGGGAAAGGGCAGTAGGTTCAGTCAAGATTTTAAGTTTGAGTCAGCTCCTTCACATTTTTCTGCAGTCCCCAGAGACCAGGACTATTTTAGTGGATCTTCCTATTGAGAAAGTTACACAGGAAGCTGCACTTCTCTGTGAGTCTTGGTCAGTTTGGACCTTTGAATTCCTGTGTCAAAGGTCTCTCAACAGTTCCCTCAACAGACCCTCAGTTAGAAAGAGAAATCTACCTCTCTGCAAGGAAGATGAAAAAATGAGTGAAAAAGTCGTCATCCAGAATGGCCCCCACTTGCTTTTGGTGACGGAAGAAGAGAAGTCATGCATTTCTCCAGACTTCTACTGTCGTATGACAAATAATTAATGAGCTTGGAGATTCATGTTTTATATAACTGACCTAGTTCTTATTTTACATCAGTTTTGCACAAAATACCTGTGGTCCCACTTGTTATGCTACACAGGCATCAGTCAGATCAAAATCACACCTGCTATTATTTAGTAGAGAGGTCTGTTTAATTTGGTGACTTCCCTAAATTTATGTATTAAATATGGGCTACATGTAAATATGTACAGAAATCAGAAAAAGATAATACACCTAACTTAACAATAATATTGCTGACTTGGTAGAAAGAGCCAAAGAACTGCTTCTCCATTTTTATGACTTTTTTGTAAAGACAAATTCATTAGAAGGTAACCAAATCTCAGTGGGTGGTGAATTACACAGTGAGGATAACACAGGAATGAAGGATCATTTGTAATAATTACACACCCTAACTATGCATTTAAAGATTCCTTTAAACCCCACAATTTAAGGTTCAGTTTAAGGAAAAATAGCTTTCCCCCTGAATATAAGTCAACAAAAACAGAGAGATCTTGAACTGGCATTGTCCTTGCCATACCTGATAGTAAAATCATATAACTAAGGAAAGGACCCAACAGGTTAGCACTGAGTACTAATATAAAAACTGCACTGAAAACAATTCTGACTTAGTATTTTATTGCATGCACATAAGCACAATTATTGCGAGTACAAAAGTTGAGATGGTAGAGGCCTGCTTATGGATTGACCCCATGTATAAATGTGGTGTAATTTTAATGTCCCTTTGAAGAAAAATAAAAGGTAGATTTATAATCAGAATAATACAGTATCCTTATATTCCTGTTTTACATAGAACAAAATCCTAAAGACCTGACTGCTATTCAGATGTTACTCAAACTTCACCACCTTTGACTTTAATAAGTTTTTACATAACTTAGGTAATAAGTTCTTACATAACTTTTAATAACATATTAAAAACTAAGGCCTACATTATCCTTTCCATTTTCATAAGCAGAAGATCCCAAACTCAAAAGTTCTGTTGAGCACCTGCAGAAATTGGGAATGTCTCCTTTTTGGCACTGTTCATTTCTCTTGCAAAGTTTATTATTCTTATAACCAGCAGAGTTTGGATCCCTTATACACAAGCTGGGCATCTGCTCTGTTGTGTGATAATTAGCACACATCACAGCAGACTGAATTAATCAAGTCTGTTGGAATGCGCTAATTAACATGCTCCACATCACATTTCTGTAACTGTCTCCACATCATATTTATTCACCATCCTTACTCTTCGAAGTGGTGGTGGTGGCACTTGAACTAAAGCTTATTGAATGAGTTTTAGTTCAAATGGCTCCTCTGCCATTTTGAGCAATGGGACGCTGAATACATGTGAAGTTGAGGGTGCTTTAACTAGAGCAGCTCTTGCAGCCACTCTAATTAAAGCTCCTTCCCCCCCCCTCCACCCTGGAGCATGTGTATAGATGTCCTAGGAGGCTAAGTTATAAACCAGGATTCTCTGGGCACCTATACATGAGCATTGAGGCTGTGCCGACATGTTATAATTACAGCACAACAGATCAGACTTGATTAATCAAGTCTTCTGGAGTGTGGTAATTAATAATTACGATGCTCTTGTAACCTGGGTACAGCCAAGGGTGTGTCCTATTCTCGATATGATGGGATGGGTAGGCAGGAGTGGGTGCTTTGAGAGGGATGCCAGAATTTCAAGCAGATCCCTCTTTCCTCTATGGAGTTAGCCCAAGCCCAAAGTTCTTAACTATATACAATTTACTGAGTTATACTATACATAAACATAAATCTAAATATCATATACATATATTTACAGTGAACATTAACCAATAACCAAGGTCAAACCCTAAATAACACTATTTACAACATCACAATACAGCATTTCAATTGCAAAATATAAGGCGCAAACATGAACAATCTTAATAACATCTATTTCCTTAATATAGTCCCTGACACATGGCAAGAGATAGTCCTCCTTCCAATAGGGTCCCTTGGGGTGGGGGTGTTGAGGAAGCATCAGGGGCCCCTCCCCTTAGGGCCTTGACTAGGCATGGTGGGGAGGGGGCTGCTTACCCAGCCCCTTCTCTGGGTTTGCCCATCCCAAATGTCTTTCCCCTGTGGGGCCCAAGGGCCCAATGACTCATGCTCCCTCAGGTGGCAGTGGTCAGGAGAAAACTGCAGGACAGCTAAGAGGAGCTGGGAAGCTGCGCGGGCGGGGGGGGGGAGGATTACAGAAGGTGTGGGGGAAGCCTTAAAACAGAGTGATAGACAGCAGAAAATCACAACAAAAGGAGC
>NW_005842045.1:895681-948740 GCF_000455745.1 Alligator sinensis
CACTGCCCCTTTTTATAGGGGCAGACCTTGTGTGACCCTAGTGACAGGAGGCATGGCCAAGCAAGGGTCAGCCCCTGGCATACTGAGCATGTGTGTTCCACGCAGGAATGTGCAGTTTCAGGGGTCTGTAATGGTGAGAGTTGCTGGTTTTGCAGGGTCTTTTGTCTTTTAAATGCTGGTTTTGTTTCTGTTTCTGAGTGAGGTCTGTGGTTCCTGGATGAATCAATGCGAGGTAATGGCCCAGTCATTACAGGCCATTCAGTAGAGGCCTGCTACCATTGTATTTCAATCATTCCCAATCACACTCATTCATCCAGGAACCAATTTACATGGGAGAAGTATGTGACTCATACAGTTGCAACGCAGGGGATGCCCAGGCAGAGGACAGAAGATGGAGGCTTGACATATAAAATGGAAATTTGACATGACTTTGGTTCACTTACAAACACAGGCCTAAAACATACAATATCCATATGAAACAATAAAAATCAATACAAAAATGATAATAATACAATATACAACAGTAAGAATCAATACAAACCTAATAATAATACAATATAAAACAGTGGATATCCAAAACCAAAAACTTGCTACCAAACTACAAATGTTTTAAGCTTATCCTAAGTCTGAGCTCACTTATACTTATCTATAGGGAATAGAGAGGGAGAGAAAAGATCAGAAATGGTTGGGGAAGGGGAGGGAATGCATTTTAAAATAAATAAAAAAAAGAAAGAAAGAAAAAACTGGAGGTTTTGCTACAAGGTGAGCCTGCTACACTCTAGCAGACTCCAGCATTTCGTATATCAGCGTCCCCATGCTGAAAAATGGAGAGGATACTTTAACTATAGATCATTCAATGAGCTTTAGTCAAAGTGCCCCAGCTGCCATTTTTCATCTCAGGGACACTGATACACAAGACGATCCAGGTACTTTAAATCATCTGCCTCCCGATATACTCCTGGAGTACATGTATTAATGCCCTATTATGCTACATATTGTACAAACTTCTGTAGAGGAATGCCCCCAAATATTTACAATATTCTTTAGCTCTCTAAAAAACATCTCCTAAAAGTATGCCCTGCTGCTTTTCTCCTACTTTACATGTTCCAAACCCCAGGAATGAGTCAGTGAAGCTGGCCTGAAAACACTGCCAACAGTCTGAAGTTCCCTGTCTCTAGGTTGCTGGAAAACAGCAGCAGTGAGTACCCAGAGTGTCCTCATTGCCTCATTTACAGGGTTCCCACATGCATAGTAGGCCTATTTGTCTTTGTCAGGGTCATGGGCTATAGTCCACCATGTTACATAGTACTCCTAGTAATTGGGCAGCTAGTGTGGACAAAGGACAACTGATTACAGTGGATAAAAAATAACAAAAATGAATGTGCAGGTGAGTCAAAGGTTAATAAGAAGTATACCCTCAGGGGATACCGATCAGAGCACCCCAGACACATGCAGAGTAGGACTGAATGAGCATGTTTAGATTAATCAAAACTAGAGAAATAAGTAAGGAGATTTAAGGGGCATAAATGGTCATCTGAGGCAGTCATATAACCCCATAACTTGTATTAGCCAAACTTTTGTCACATAACAGCCTTCCTTGTGACATGATGTAGCATATGTAATCACAGTATTCTGAATTTGAAATGCAAACTATTCCAAACTTCCTCCACTATCTCCACCACCAAACAAGAGCTCTAGTCATAATATAACTAGTTCAGGTATCTTGGAGGATGGTCACTGGGACCTCTACAGTACACCAGGCAGAAGGCAGCGTAGGTTTGCATCTTAATTAAATCACAAGTCTATAGCATAAACTTTCATAAGCCCAGGGCTTAATTCATCATATGCTGTAAAGAGACTGCAGGAAAGCATCTGGTGAAGTAAGCCATGTGCTTATGAAAGGTTATTGTATATATCTCTGATTTAGTTAGTCTATAGAATTGCACTAGGAAGTGGAAATCTATCCTGCCTTCTGCCTGACTTTAGCCTTATTGCAACTACCTCTCTCAGTACACTAAAGTCAACAAATGCTTTTTGAGACTTTTCTGCTTTCTAGAACACAGGCTACCCTTGTAGAGGAGAGAATTCATGCAACCATGTAGTAACGGCCATCTTTAGAGGTATATTTGGTAAAGGAGCTCTGGAGAAGAGAGACTTTAAAAAGTAATGACCTGTTCTCCAATATGTAATCCTGAAGTACACAGTCTAATTGACCTATCTTTTGAGATTAATTTTCTTTATGTTGAACTTAGAACATATTTCCTTATTCTACTTCTATTTTTAATGTTAAAAAGGGAAAAAAAAGTAGGACATAAAGTTAATTAGCTTTATACCATCACTTCCTCTTTAACTGTACCATGGAAAAAGTTTCTATTGTTAGCCTTTGATGCATTCCATCAAGGCTTAAAGTATACACCATTTGGCATATCTACATGTGCACTTCAATGTGCAGTAGTCTATCTTTCTGTGCATTAAAGCATCACAAATAAAAACTATGCAAATATGCTAATGTACAGTAAAATAGACTACTGTGCATTAAGCATCAGTAAAAAAGTATGTGTGTTTGCTACTGTGCATTAGGGCAGCCTAATATGCATTACTTTAGTCCCTCACATTAGAGGTACTAAATTTAATGTGTGTTAGAAAAAGCCCATAACTGCATATGTAGATGCCCCCAGTCTGTCTTACATGCTGATAAGCCAAAACATTATTTTTAAAAAGTGAAAATATATTTGAGTTAAGCTGTAAATAACACTGGTTCTGATACCCAATGACCTGCAAAAAGCCAAGTTAAAAACAAAACCAAGAATCAAACAATGATCTCTTTAATTCTGTGTTTCTGTCTGGCCATATACAAACCCATAAAAATGTGTTCATACAGTATGCCAATAATTCAAGTTTTATTACAGGCACTCCTTTTGCTAGATTGTGTTCACCTGCTATCAGAATTGCTGCCATTGCATTTCATCTCTATGAAAGTTCTTTTTTTCCCCTATTCTTCCTCAGACAGATTAGTATATTCCCTTCAAGTATAATAAATGTAAGGACATTCATCAAGAGACAGAGTGAACAATATTAATTTCTTATTTTGAATAGGTAGTAATGAAACCTTTGTGGCTATGTCATCTTTAAGTGAACATGAAGTATGGCGACAACTACAAGCAATCTCAAATTTTTGTTCACCCCTGTAGATGAGCAGTGAACAGAACTAGGCATAACAGAACACTAGCAATTACAACAAAAATACTAGACTTTTTGTTTTTACTTTTCAAAAGCTCTTAACTGCTTATAGAATGTATAACAACACATTGTATTAGATTAGTTATGGATTTCATTGAATAAATCATCTGTGTAAAATACAGAATTTAGAAAATGTTTGCCATGTAATAATACTAACAACCAGATTATTGAATTTATTATTAATTTATATTATAGTATCATTCTGTTATGCAAGATAAATATTTTAAAGATACCAAAATATAATGTTAAGCAATGGCATGAAACAGCTGTATTTTAATATATGTATAAAATATGAAAATAAATCCAATAAGTCTAAATATACGTGTGACAGAGCAACTATTGGGTGCCTGTTACTTTAAGGGCTGGGGGCAGGCAGCTGGCAGGTGCTTTATGAGTGTGGCCCTTTTAGAGCCCTGCCCTCAGGGCTGAGGCAGCAGTTTGCTGCCACTCGGCAAGGGAATAACAATGTCCGGCCAAGCTACTGCTCCTGGAACATCTTGGAGGTAAGGGCAGGAGTTATGAGGATGGTAGGAGTCTCCTGGCCCTGGGAATGACCTGAAACTGCACCCTGCTGAGGAAGGGTGGCCTGGTGGGACTCCTTGTAGTAAAGGAGTCCCCAAGGACTACCAGGCTAGTTACTTCCCTGGTGAAAGGTGGGTAGGGGCCCCTTAACCCCAGTCTCCACCATCTGGTGGGTTATTGGTTGTAGCAGTGGGGCCAGGCATGCCTATTAAGAGGCACCTTAAACCATGGGGGTGTAAGACTCCAGGACCTAGTGAGAGGGTGGATTTGAAGCCAGGCACACTTATTGAGAGGCACCTGAGTCTGCAGAGGTGGAAGACGCCTGGCCCCAGTGTAGGGGTGGAGTGTAGGCCCAAGAAAGGGGCAAAGTAGCCTGGTGAGAGGCTAGGGGCAAAGTCAGCCCACTGTTTGACTAATTGCTGAGCCATCATTCAGATGAGGGTCATGGGAGAGACCCAAAAGGATACACCAGGGCTGGCCATGGAGTGAAGAGATAAGCCTGATGGCCCACATGGTCACTCGAAGGGAGCAGGGTTGGATGTATGTGGCCCAGGACAGGGAAGTGTGAGAGAGGCCTGGTGAGAGTGGGAGGAGTGTCAGAGGCCCAAGTGAGTGGGCTGGAATGTATGAGGCCCCAAATAGGGCAGTATGCTAGAGACCTAACTATGAACTGAGTTTGGTCTGACCTCAGATAGAACAAACCATATGTCATCTGCAAGGCACAGGACACAATAGGGAGAGATAGGAATAGGGGGAGTTGTGTGAATACCTTCCATTGACATCTGGGTGCTAAAAGGGCAGCCTCCCACCTAATTAACATCTGGATTATTTAACAACAAAGCGTGGCAGGTGAGCAAGGCAGATGGTTTGCCAATAGACAGGTGGTGGGCTGGCACTGGGACTGGGCCTGGGAGTTTGCCCCGTCTCAGTATGAAAATACTTTTTCACATAATTACACATGCATAGCACCAGAGTTACAGAAGTAATAAGCTCATGTTGAGAGAGAGATGAAATCTCTTACCTGCAAGTGGGAAACTGGCAGGTCACAGACCTAAACCTAATTTTCTCAGATCGCAGATGAGTTTAACCACTTGGGTATACTGGGAGAATGGGGATAAAAATTCCCTAAAAGGTGCCAGTTTCATCCTGATGTAAAATGGGGAAAAAAATCTGAAATTAGAAATCTTTTTGTGGGACAAAAAAATCTCCTACCACACCTCTCCCTGCAGCTATAATATCTCATTGCAAAGTATTGTGCATAAGGTCTCAACTGAGAAAAGCACCCAATATGAACAATATTGGTGATCTCCCAAAAGAACAAAAGTAAACTATACTGCTCTTTACCCCAAATGCTGATACTTTGTCTTTTAACTGTTTTTATATATGAATACTTAGCTCACATAAAAAATCTCTGATGCCAGTGGGACTACTCATTTGAGTAAGACAAGTGACATTTGGCCTTTTCATTTAACTTTTAAGTTAATTTGAATTGTTATTTGAAATGATAGCCTGTTTTGCATATCACTAAGTCCTATCACATTTGACCATGCCTGATATTGGGATACCATGTTGGAAGCTTAAGTTAAATAAGACTTCATTCGTCAATTCATCATCATTCGCATTAGTGCTGAATATTAAAAAAAAAATGGTAGCTGAGAAAAGAAAAAGCGGTAATCTTAAAAGCACAGATGAACCTATTGCCAAAAAAGTAAAAGTAAGCAAAATGTGTACATTTCACTCTGCTTGGACTACAGATAATAAATTAAAAGAATAGATTTCTGAAGGCAAGGAAAGAAAGTACAACGCTAAATGCAGCTGCTGTAAGAAGGTGTTTACTATAGCACATAACACAGAGTACGAGACATATGCTGTCGTGTAAATAATGCAAAATATGCCATCATATTGTTAATAAGTAAGACTCCATTTAACATTATGCAATTTTTGGCCAAAACCAAGAATACAGACCTTGGATAATTGCTCACAACAGAAAAGGATCAGAATCTGAACTAAAACTGGTACATTTTTTCACACGAAAAAACTTGCCAAATGTCAGTAAAAATACATGTCAGTAAAAAAGCTTGGTTGTTAGTAAAGAGTTTTCAGATTGTTATTACGATGATTTTTTTCTTGGGTTTTTATCCTCTCTGCTTTAGGGTAGGACCTAGATATAATCAGGCCTTACTTCATCATATAAAACAGTGACCTAGAAAGACACGAGATTTTTTAAGGATACCAATTCATTATAGCACAGAGGATATGAACAATTTACTATCAATAAAGATGACTATCTTGAAAATAAATATGTAGTTGAACTTCTTAGGAAATACAGAAGCATATCCACCAGGGAGAGGTGGATATAGAGAGCCACATTTGACATGTAATTTTATGAACTGTAGTTTTAAAATTCTATTGCAAAGTAAAGTGCCTATGCACTGACTTCATTTTTACTTCATTAGAATTACCCATGTGAGCCAGAGTTTGTAGAATCAGGACTCTGTATCATTGTGTAAAGAATAGAGGATATATCCTGCCCTCAGACTTCAATGGAATCAGTTTGCAATGCAGCTTCTACTTTGCAGTATAGCTTTTTCCTTCTGCATAGCTTCTTGCAAACAAAATCATCACATAATGGCTACTAAAAACCAAGATATTTACATTTATGTTAAAAGGTATATGCAGTGCTTTCACACCGATCCACCTGACCTGTATTTATTAGCTCACCCATGTCTTCAGATGCATCTCACTTTCAAAAATACACATATTCCCAAATCTAAATATGTAACTCACTTTGGTTTTCAGGTATTTCCTTTTTGATTTTGTTTAGAATAGATGGCCATCAGCATATTTGCAATATATTCTGCCAAGGTCTTCTACGGGGGCTTATTTTTCTATAGAGTTTGTATCTAGGCAACTATGTCACTGCTAGCTAATAGTTAAAACTAGTTTCTAAAGAAGGTTACACTTATATTTTTGCTGCAAAGATGGCTTTTTCTAACACCTTGGGAGGAGAAGGATAAAAAACAGAGCTGAATGCAATCACTGAAGAAGACTAGAAGTACACACAAAACATGAATTTGCTGAATTTATCCTCTCCCTATAATGAGATATTGCTTCACCATTAAGTTAAATTATGCAGCTGTTTCCTAGTATATTGTGTTAATGCATCCCAGAAATTATAATTTTCTGACTGGAGAATCCTATGTGGAGGAAACTGTACCATTCCCCATTCCTACAACAATTCATTCCATGATTAAAAAAGGAAGCTGGTATTTTGCAGCTGGCAGGAACAGGCAATAAAAGATGACAATCCAAGGAGGCCTGTTAGTCACTGACACAATAAAACAATTCTGAACAAAAGCTGCAGAAGAAAAAAAAAAAGGCTTGAGAGCACTACCAACAATACACAGCAGCAGCTGATCAGTTTCTGTTGTGAAAAGACTATATCGGACTGGTAACAACATTGTTTTAAGTATTCCAAGCAGAATTGCTGTCAGACGTGTTACTTCAAAACTAAGTGCTGTAAATTTCATGGAACAGTTCACTCAACACTTTACAACAGAAAAGTGGGGAGTGAATCAGCTTTGAAGGAAAAAATGGAATTTCACTGATTAGCAGTCTTTCATTTTCTTTCTTAAGAGTTTTGCCTGAATAGGGACTAAGTAAAGATTGAGTCAGAATTTCAGGACATGGTCTTATTGAACTAGGAGAACAAAGGAAAGATGTTATAATTTCTTCATTAGAAATGTGATCATGGGAAAAATATATACAGTGTGCAGAGAAGAAATTAAGTATGTTAATTGAAGCAGGTGGCTTATTATTATTACATTTGACCAGCTTGATTTCTGAAGACTATTTAAAATTCCACTCTGACAAATTCATAAATCTGTATCACTCATTGTTTAAACCTATTTATGCAAAATCCCCACAAAAACAAAAACTCTAGATGAAAACACATAATAGCTTTTGAAGAAAAATGAAAGCCTTTCAATTAGCATCAATACTTCAAATGATCTTTTTATTTTAATAATCTGTTTTGCATGATTCTTTTGTTTTTGTCAGCATTTCTTTTTTTGAAAGGATGAATCAGGGGGAAAATATCTTTTTATTTTACTTTTTATGAGACTGAATAACATAAAATGAGGTTGTGCCATGCTTCATGACCATGCATATTTAAAAATTTCCTATAAATACCCTTACTTTTTATTTTAATATTGTGATAAAGCACTGCTTGGAAATAATAATACAGAAATATAAGAAAATACCCTTGGCAATCTTTATTCATGTGAATTGTCCTAGTAGGATTTGCCTTTCTAATTTTCTGATTTCAACTGATTCTGTTAAGGTACTTACAGGTTAATTTATCCTATTAAGTGATAGTCGTATTCATTAGTAAGAAACTTTTCTTATGATTAAAGTATTTTTAAGATTTAAAAAAATCTACTTGCTATATTTCTGATCCAAAGCCCACTCATGACAATAGAAAGTCTCCCATTAAAGAAAATCACAAGCATTTTGTTTAAGATTTTTCTTCAGAAAATCTTTAAAAAAACCTCATAGAGAAATCATTTTCAACAGGATATTTATTCATTCATCCCCCCTCCCCCTAAAGAAAACTCTAAAGGAAAATAGCCTATCTTCAACTAGCTGTGTATAACTCAAAACCTTAGCCCAACTACCACTATTTTGCAACCTGTTTGAAACCTTGTTTCATTTAAGAGTAAGTCAACTAGTTACCATAGCTTGTCGAATTAATTATTTCTGTAATCTGACCAACCTTGGAGATATGTTAGTTAATAATTACCGTGTTCCTGTTTTTAGCAGGGTTCATTTACATGCACTACTGATCTCATGAGTCCTATTCAAACAACCAATAAGTACCTGAAAGTATTTGGACACTTAAAGGCTCAATTATCACAATGCTATGCTCCCTTTATTCTGGCTGTCCTACTATGAAGCAGCTGTAAAGCAACTAGTTCTGGCCCCAGGCGTGTTCTGTTGTTGCAGAGGAGATAATGACCTGATTCGGATCTTGAATTGCCTGGATTGTACCTGAGGGAGTAGAAACTGCTGGGCTGATTCTATTCCTGGTTTCCAAACTAGCTTCTAAGGGCAATAGGCAGCCAGGCACAAATTAGTGCACCCCTTGAGACTGCTCTCACCTGCACTGGGAGCTGAATCAGTGCAGTAAGCAGCAAACCTTTGTCTTTTCTTCACCTTTTGATCCCCTTGTGAGGATCATTTTCAGCACCATGCCTTGTATCTGACTGTAAATCAAACCTAAGATCAGTAGAACTGAAAAATTAGATATGTAAAAAGTCTTTCTTTTTCTTGTTCAATTGCTTTGTACACTTGCCAGCAAGATATCGGAAGTAACTTTGTTCTTTTGTTAATGGCCACATGCATTTAAAGGGACAGACAAATGTTCTTTCATCAGGTTTGCAAAAGTGTGAACCAAACTAAGTGAAGTGGTAGCTGAAGCAGGCAGTGGAAAGGGAGAATAGGAATATCGTCTAGTGCTATTGTTTTTGGATCCACCTAAAAGCCTTCAATAAATAAGGCAAGTTTTTAATGAACTGGAAACTATACCATCTTCTCAGAAATTAGAATACAAAAATGCAATAGTAGTTAAGAATATTTATATGATGCAAAAAAAGAGGAGGAAAATAGAACAAATACCAGCTAATTGTCATGTGGCTCCAGATTTTTTTTTTCTGTCATGTTTAGAAGTCTATCACTCAAAGGCATGCTGGAAAAATGGTTGTATAGATAATCCTACATAAGGGAATTAATAGGGTTTAGATAATTGTAAAGGAATATAGTCTCAGGGGGTAAGGGCCGCATGTATATATGCTATATATTATTAGTATAAAGTAACAAAGAGCCACAAATTAGTTTTCTATTTTAAAAGCCATTATGCTAGATAAAGGTTTATCCTTTTCTTCTACCACATTTGGTATTACCCTAATCCTTGTTTCTCCAGCACTCCCATTTTGAATCAAGAATAGATTTTGTTTATGTATGAAATGGCCATAATTTTAGTTTCTTAGGTTCCAACCTGATACAGGTAGGAACAGGAAGGAATTTCATATAATTGAAAGTACAGTTTTACCAGAAATGACAACTGAAAAAAGGCAGCTGTGTAAGACAAGCTACATTTCCTGAGGTCTCACCACTCATTTTGGCAGTGTGTTATTCCATGACAATTCGTGCTCCAATAGATCAATGACAATTTAAAATAAATTTAAAAAAAATTCAAAGGACTGAGACTAAGTTTATAAACTCTGCTGAAAGTTACTAAGAATGACCACCCAAAAGAAATACATACCTAACATAAATCTATTTCCTTAAGCTAGGTTCCTATCAAGGACCTCTGGCCAAAGGCAAACAGAATTTGTTACAGTAGAGTTTGATCTTGTGGTTTGAGAATAAAAGAAATGGCTGCTGTTCCTTTTTTTTTGATGCTATGAAGATAAGTGTCACCTTAGGATAATATATAGAAAGAGATCTCCCATTTAAAAGAGCTTCCAATGAAGATCATGAAGTAATTCCATATAGTATGTAGTTTGTACCAGCCCTAGGCTTGTTTTCAGGAGTATTTTAAGACAGTTTTTTGGCCCCATAAAGAGTTTGATTCCTATTTGCTAAGCAGAACATTTTTCCCCCTAGTTCATTACATGGTATCAGCCATGCCTCTTGATATAAAATCCTCCAGGTTTATATTGGAATAGTGTCAGGTGCACTGTGGGAAGAACTTTTGAATATAGGAATCACTTTCCCTTCTCCTTGGTCTAAGAAAGCCCAGTTCTGTTGATCTGTTGGGTATGCTAGAAAGTTGATCTATTTATGTTGGATTTTTCCTGAAAAGAGAAGTGTTTCAGGTTATTGGATGAAATGGGAATTATTCAACAGGCATGGTAAAACTATATGCAGCCACTTACCTGAGACTTCTATTGTACTATGGCCAGGTCCTTTTAGTAATTGAAAATGACAAAAACACAAATGAAATAATACTTCTCTAAGTACTAGAATCTTCTCTTTGTATATTTAATAATATGACACACAGCACATGCTATCCCAAATATACATTGTCCCTTTTATCTATATCGGGATAAATAACCAAAGGAAATACAACCACTACAATGGTAAACATTAGGTTAGGCACTGGTGCTTCTCTCAATCAAAGAAAACTCTAAGAAAATAGGGTTTTTTTTTTTCAATTTGATTTAGTTTTTTCAGCAAGCAATTTCTGGTTATATTTCTCATACCATGTTTCATTCTTGTATATTTACACATACACAAACTTTTTGTGCTTTTGAAAATGAAACTTTAAAACTAAAGCTTAATAGACATTTAAGTATGGGGTCAGAAACATTCCTCCACAATCTGTATTAAAGTAAGAAACCTTTCACTAACTCTTCCCAAGGGTGTGTATTATGTTATTTTAGTCACAGCACTATGATACATTAGAATTTAGTAATATTGTGTTGCTAAGCCCATTTCTATAAGGAATTATTCAAATGTTAAAAATTTTGAAAAGCAGTAGCTTTGGTGTGCACTTAAAGGCAATTTTTTCTTCCCTTGTGAGTAAGGAAGTTTCTTTGTTTACAAGGGTTTCTTGTTATAGGGTTAAAATTTTTGTTTTCAACAAGGAAATTAATTACTTGTCAGTATTAAGATGAAAATTTTAATTCTTTTTCTTCCAGTGAATCACTGACACAGCTCAATTGTTTTTTACCACTTTCCTCTCTGCATGACCTACTTGTCATTTAAAAAAAAAATCCCTAAATAAACATATTTACATTTAATAACATTTAACAGCCTGCATAATCTGAATGTACTTGACTTGTTTATCATTCACTATCAAGACCAGATGATATTATTATTAATGCTAATAGTAATAATAATAATATTTGCTGTTGTTATTATTACTATTGTATTGTAATTATGTAAAAAAAATATTCGCAACATCAAAAAACTGGACACCTTGCGCCAGCATGGATTATCTTAATCAATGGGCACACAGACTTTACAGAGCACAGAGAAACCTTAGCAATCTCCCAAGGCTGAATCTAATTACATAGTTTTTCAGTAGGGAGCCATCTATTTCTAACCAATAGGAACCAGGGTATGTCTGAACTCCTCCTTTTCCTAGAAGTTGTTTCACCTAGCTGCAAGGCAGCCATGCCTCTCATCCAGATTCCGAAGAGGGGAGACAGATATCCAAAACAGAATGCCTGACAGCAGTCTTGGCTTCAGCACCCTGTTGGATGAGGAGGCTGAGCCAGAAGCCATCTTTTGCCTAACAGCATTGTGACAAGTGTACTTGCCAAGGATTTACTGGGAGACATGAGTTCTAAGCTGTCCTCTGTCTGGAACTCAGTGCAATATCTTCCACCTTGTTGGATAGTGTCCTGGTCACCTTTCTAGAGGCTGAGCTATGCATACACCTCCTTTCCTTTCCTGTTGAAGCTTGTCTACTGGACAGCCAATAGTGAAAGATTTTTGGCATCAAAAAGAACATCGACAGAGTTATTTCTTTTTTTAACCATTACCATGAGTGAAAAATCCAAGCAGCCACAGGAACAAGCATGACTCTGTAGCCTGGTAGTTATCTTGCTTCCCTGGGATGAGGGGTGTCCTGGGTACCAATCTGTACTACTTGCTCCATAGTGTACTGATTCGGGTGCTCTCCTATTAGGTAGGAGATGTGGGTTTCAAAGTGGACAGGGCCAAAAATCAAAGTCTCCCACTTTCTGCACAGCATAGGCCATGCTCTTCTCTTCCATGCTTTTCTATTGAGCTATACAGTGTAAAAACAGTTTCTATACATGCTTTGCCCTTGCTAAGGGATTGAGGTGTTGAGTGGAGGTTATTCCTAATCTAGCACTGATTTGGATCACATTATGGCATTATGGTTGAGCAGAAGTTATGTGCCTTGGTAGCTGACAGGGCTTTCTGTTGCTCATATGTGGTCACAAAGTTCTGGGTGTTTAGAAATATTTTCATGCCAAAATTAAGGTGGTTCTTGAATCTAGGTGCTTATGTAGTTTTGCGAGTGCTGCCGGAGTTGCTGCCTGCTGCTGCCACTCTGTAAGCACTTCCAATCTAGGTCTCTGCTGCCTCTCACTGCTCTCTGGATCACTAATTTGCCACTTAGTGTCACTGGGAAATACTTCTAGGGTCTCTGCCATCTGTCACCACTGTGTAACAACAGTGTATGAGCACACTCTGGGATTAAGCTTTGGGTTTCACTAGGGAGATGGCTTCAGCTCCTCAGTCACATCCCTGAAGCTTTCCTTCTTACACACCTTATATACCCCTCAGAAGCCCTGCTGCTCCCATTGTCATTCCCCCTTCCATTTCCCTCCTAGCTGCACCCCAGTATGGACACTTTGGGTCCCGCACATCAAATGAGAGCATGCAAATCCACAATGAAAGAGAGCTCTAGTACATTATATAATATGGGGGTCAGACATACAGCTTGTGAAGCCACTCTATCTAGCCTGTTGGGCTACTCATGGGCCACTGGAAATTGGGAAGCAGGGCTTGGGGATAGTGGCCTGCCACAATGGAGCACCTTTGGTGCCTGCTACTTTAATAGCAGCCAGCAGGTGCAGGCCAGCCCTGATGAGGCAGTCACATGACCCCAGAAGGGCCATGTGATTGGAGGAGAGAGCTGAATAGGCTCCCTTTTAGCTCAGGCACTCAGGATTGAGCCAGTAGTCTGCTGCTGGCAAGTGGAAGAACACCACCCAGCTGAGCTGGTGCTCAGAACATCCTTGGAGGTAAGAGCAGGAGCTATGGGGATGGCAGGAGGCTCCTGGTCCTGGGCATGACCAAAGACTGAAGCCTGCTGGGGAAGGATGGCTTGGTGGGACTGCCCATGCTGGGGTAGTTCTCCAGAAATGCCAGGCCAATTGCCTCCCCAGTGAAAGGTGGGTAGGGGCACCTTATAATCCCAGCTTCCACTACCCAGTGGGTAATTTTAGAGCTGGAACAGGCAGTGGGGCCAGGCACATTTGTGAACACCTCAGCCTGTGAGGTGTAAGACCTAGAGGCCCAGTGAGGGGGCATAGAGATGTCCTCAGTGAGAGGGCAGAAAGGGGCCCCAGTGAGGGGGTGGAAGGTTGTATGGAGGCCTGCATAGAGTAGGGCATACAGTGGCACTTGAAGGACTGTATGTGATGGGTGCAGAGTAGGGTTGCAGAGAGCGACCTGAAGGGCTGCACCAGGGGTGTGCTGAGTAGGACTGCAGGGGTGGCCTGAAGGGCAGCACATGGGCCAACCCCCACATAAGTGACAGCAGGAACAAGTTGTCCAGAGAGGGTCTAGTGGCTGAGTTCAGCCCAGTGTGAGTCATAAGGCCAGTGCTGCAGTGAGTGACCCAAAGGGCTGTGTGGGAGCCAGCTAGGGTAAAAGTAGATAAGTCTGATGGCCCAAGAGGGCTGCTTATGGAGTAGGGTAGGTTGTGAGTGGCCCAGATAAGGGCAGTATGAAAGGGGACCTGTGAGGGGGGCAGGGGTGAGTAGAATGCTAGAGGACCAGCAAGGGGCAGAGGTTAGCCTGGCCTCATGTTATCAATTTGCAATGCCATCCGTGAAGCGTGGGACACAATATAGGGAAGGTCAGAGCCATGTATTTCACCTCTGGCATCGGGGCATTAAATGGACAGCCTCTCACACCTTACATCCTTTTTATTAACCAGCAAGTCATAGCAGGGGAGGCAGGGCAGACTGCCCTAGACTGAAGGGCTGGCTGATGTTGAAATCCAGCCCAGGATGGCTCCCCTGTCACACACAGAATCTGGGGCTTTTGCACCCAGGTGCGTATAGTGCTTGGTGAAAGGAAGGTGAGCAAGGGCTGACACATCCTTAGTCACCCTCAGGCTGCTTTGCCCATGCGTGCTACTACAACTCTACTTCTTCCTCTGCTGGCCCTGCTGCTCCCCACTCTGGAGGAACCCCTCTCACTGTGTGCTGTATGCCAGAGCTTGAGCTGCTTCCATGCTATGGGGCATATGGCAGCTTGGGCACTGGCACAGGGCATGCAGAGGGAGCCAGAGCAACCACTACTGTCTCCCTGTGCCCTGTGTCTGAGCCCTGAGCTGGAATTGTCACTGACACTACTGCCATCTGTCCCAGACCTAAATGTGACCAACTAGGACCACTGTGGTCAAAATCTGTCTCAGGGAATGAGGTAAATTTGACACCCCTGTTTTACAGGATCTGGCCCTTAGTCTCCATATTATTTTACAGTGAACACGAGGCTTCTCAAGGAAACTCAGACCATATAATGGATTTTTTGATAGAGAACAGTATGTAACTGATGCTGTGGTATAATACAGAAGATAAAGCCTTTGACATAGGCTGCATTTTAAGTCAAGTAGGCACAGCATCAGCCCAGAAACATTAATGTTAATTCCAAGGATAAAAGTCAACATATAAAACCGAGAAAGAGAGGCTAAAATAGAATAGAGAACTATAAGCCCACCAAATACTTAATACTTACCTAGATCTCTCAAGGTAGATCAAATTTTGACTTTTTCTTTTTTTTGTAAAGGGCTAATTAATTTTATTAGAGAGTAAGTAAATTCAGCTGTGAATGTTTGAGAATCTAATGACTTCCAGAGATTCAGAATGAATTCAGCAATAAAAGCTAATTAGAAGGGAAATGAATGCCTAAAATATCCCTGGTGTGCATAAAGAAAGAGTGTAAAGACCATTAATTGAAATTAAAATTTAACAGTAGCCTAATGCTGCATGACATAAAATTCCATCTGTTGTGCAGAGCCACTAAACAAAGATACATGGGGAATAGTCTGTGTCTCAGCTCTTGAGCTAGTCAATGAATGTATTTTAATATCAAAACCATCTTACACAGTGAGATGTCTGATGTTCACAGGAATCGTTTTGGGTATAATGCTTCCTGTAATTACTAAACCAAGACAAAAAGGTAAAAAAAAAAAACCCAAAACAAAAAAAAACCCAAAACAAAACAAAACAAACCCAGCTGGATTACTGAGATACTTTAATTTAATTAATTCATTTATTTTCACTTTTCTCTCTGCACAACCTCAGGGCTCAAGTCTGTCCACTTCAGCATTTATGGGCTGTAAACACTTTAACTAAATCATTTTAAGAGATCCTCCATGGTTTGAGAAACCAGCTCTAGTTCCTCATAGCATTCATGAACAAGACTGTAAAATGACTTAGGTCTCCATCCTGAAAAGAACTCATTGAAATCAAAGAGCTTATTCACATGATGCAAAATTAAGCATGTGCATATGCTTCTGCAAGACCTTTACAAGAACGTAAACTAGAGCTCTAGTAAGTAATTTATTCTACTATTTTTCTCTTGTTTTCTGCTCATGAAGCATAGACTATAATTTGCATAAATGTATGCTTTTCTCAGATTAATTCTCTGAATGATTCCTGCAACTAACTCTTGCTATACATCTTGTTTGCAGGCATTCTGTTGTAAAAATTCTACATCTGAAGTTTGGGCTTTTGTAGTTGGACACAGAGTTTATATAAAAATGTTTTCCTTTCTTGGAGGAGCATAGGATATCTTCTGTTATTACACCCACAACCAGCTAACCAATGATACATAGTTATTCATCAGAAAGCAATAGCTAATACATATTTTACATACACATACTCAATTTTTGGATTAGTTAGAACTATAGCAAATCATCAAATGCATCATAAACAGTCAATATAACTACCTGATTTTATCACTTCATCAGTGAAATCAAGAGATTTTATCATATACATTGCTCCTCACTTTGTTGTTCTCACCTGTGGTTTATCACCTTTGCCCTTGTTACAGATTAGACTGTGAACTCCTATGGAGTTCATATTAGAGTATATGGGCACATCCCCATATGCAGGGGTGTGTGCTTGCAGTGGCAAAAATAGCAGACAAATTTGTGCCACTACTTTTTGCCGCAGCATATGTCCCTGCATGTGCGCTTTGGTGGTGGTGGGGGGGGGGGCAAATTGTCCCACTTAAGGCAAACTGCCCTTTCCCCACTCCTCCTGGCTCCTGGAATGCAAGAGCCAGAGCATCTCCCTGGAGGACCAAGCCTCCTTGTATGCCAGTACATGCTCCTGTTGTGTGTACCGCGCCACTTTTTTTCTCACTTTTTTTGTTACTGGGATTTCCTAGTAGCAAAATTTGCCCCCCATGCTGCAAATTTGCAGCACAGGGCACATTTTAATATTCCAGGCATGTGGTTTGTGGCACCACAAGGAGGTTTGCAGTACTACAAACCACATGTGCCTGCACATCTGGATGTGGCTTATGGGCTCAATCTACCATTGTGCCTGCACAATTAACATAACAGAACCCTCTTCTTGATTGATGCCTTTGGGACTTACTATAATATAAATAATAACAAAGAGAATATAAGAATATAGAGACGAACCATAAAAATGGTCTGCAATGTGGAAACAATGACCATTATGCTTACGCAAGGAAGGCCCTTAATCCACTTAGTTTATCAAAACAATGCTCAAGAGGTGACTGATTATGTATCGCACATAGAGAAAATATTGGTTAATAAAGGTCTCTTCAGTCTAATGGAGGAAGGGAAAACAAAAGCCAATGCCTGGAAATTAAAGCCAGACAAATTTAAGTAATAGAGTGGATATTCTGTCTCTTGAAATGTTAAGATCAAGATGTCTGTCTAAGATACTTATGTTGTCAAACATAAATAAATAGATTAAAATATATGGTCTATGGTAAAGCTGTATAATCCAGTTATTTGTTCTGACTTTAAAATCTGTGAATAATATAACTCTCTAAAACCAAGAATTGTAGTTTTAGATATTCCCAATTATGATATAAAAACTTGCCCATGGTAAGTGCTAAAAGCATTGAAGCATGCTCATAAATATGAACTAACTTCTGTGCATAGCCAAAAAAGAGCATTTAATGGTGAAAAGATGGTGTGATGGGAGGATTATGGTAGTAGGGGTATACCAAGGCATAAAAGTAAAAGTCATTGAAAAATAATTTTCAAGATTTTCAGCTTATCTGTTTACTATAGCTTGCTATATAGTGTTTGCTATAGCTCACTATCTAGTGTTTATAAATTACAATTATTAGAAACTGAGATTAGGGACAGCCAGTCCAAAGAGGCAAACTCTCATACATCTACCTGCTCAATGCATGGAAATTGGCACATTATTTCCGATGCTCCATCAGTCAGCATTACCAGACTCGTCTAGTTTAGTTTGGTGATGAATTATAAAGCACCATATGAAGCTTACAATTACATTTGTAGTGAGAAACACAGTGCTCCACATAACTTACTGAGAGTTCCGCTCTGTGATATCACATCTTTCACCTGCATCATTGCAGAATAAAGCCTCCTAATTGATACTTTTGCATTGTTTATTCTGAATAATATTACACATTCGACCCTGAAGCTACTAAGATGTTCAATTCTGTCTACTCTTTTTGATATGGAGATGTCCAGATAAAATATAGACATACATCTTGTCTAAGTATCTGTACTATTTCTGAAACATTCATCTGGGATGAAGGACACACTGAGTTATAAGCCATTATAAGAGCAGAGTATCTTTATCTACAGTACATTTGCTGACTTTCAGTTAGGTTTAGATAGTTCAGCACATCTATAGTTTGCAGCCTGACAAGCAGAGATATGCTGCAATAACCATCTTTAATTCCAGTCCCAGTAGTAATCTGTTTTTAAATTAATTGTAAGGTATATGCATTTAATCTATAAAAGAGGTATCTGATGGCTTCCATATGCAAATTACCTTACTTTTTCAGCCAAGATGTTATGATAATATACATAATATTTATAAACATATGGTAATTTTTATGGAATATATTTCAGTATGGCAGGCTACTTGAGAAAATAACATGAAAGCCATCTGTACTAATAGTGGGATAATGAAGGGTGCGACAGGCTGCTAACAATGAAAATAGTAATATCCGCCACTTTGCTGCTGCTCTTGTCCTTATTCACCTTGCAGACAATGACAAAATGCCTACCTCTTGCCATTGCTGCTGCTGCCTTCATGATGCACAACATATTTCTCATCATTTGCCTGAAAAACGTTTTTCAAAACTCTGAATGAATGATGTTTTCTAATATTTTCAGTTAATGTATAAAGACAGTAGAAAAGTTAGAATGTAACGTCAATTTTTGTTGGTATGGCACATTGCTATTTGGTTTTCATTTAAAGAGTAATTGCTGTATATTTAAAAAAACCCAACTATTTTGATTGTATTCCTTTTTTTTTTTATTTTTCAAAGTTTGAAAAGTATATCGTTCAAAACACTGTTGCAGATGATCTCTTTCTCTGGTCTCACAGGCCTTAAGGGTCTATAGTTGGCCTTCCATCTCCTCTTACATTGTGCAATCTCCTTCCATTGTATCACACCTTCTCCTATCTCATCCAAATCAGTTTTTATATTATCTTCCCATAATAGCACTGGTCTACTTCAAGTTTAGATACCCTCCAAAATCTGCTTCACATGCTTTCTTTTGATGGTCCTGGTAATATACCCTGCCCATTTCATTTTCTGAGTTCTTATCTTGCACCTCTGAAAATGAACACATTTTAAATTTGAAGCTTTAACATCTCTGAATGGCACAATAGAAGTGGTTGAAAAACGTGGGAACTCTCTGTAATGTTTGTGAACAAAATTACCAAAATGTAGGTTAATAGAAAACATGCCATAGGTTCTCAACAGTATGTTATATCTTAAGTGTGGGTTGCTATTTTAAAATGCATTAGGTATATGAAATACATAGAGGAGATGTAGGTATTTTTCAAATTCCTAATGACTAGCAGATAGTAGTGATACTACCAATTCATGAAACTTCTGCAAAAGAATTTGGTTCATTCATAGGCTGGCACCATTTTCTTTTAGTGATGAGAGGCAAAATGGAGAAAGTTCTAAAGATGCCATTTTTTCCTTATTCAATATGCATGAACCATATAACATTACTTTCTCTGAGGTACTGAAAACATACCAAAATTAATGAAAGACAAACCGTAACAGGTTTCAAGTTTGAATTTGATTAGAATAAGCACCAAGAAGTTTGACAGTTCATTTAAACCTGATCACATGTCTATGGGCAAGGTCATGGATGAATCTAAGATTTTTGAAAAGTGGGGTGCAGGTGGTGTGGCGCATCATCACATATAACACAATACACTTTTTTTCCAGTTAAAAAGAAACTAGAAGCTTCATTAATGAGCTAAGGGCATAGAGCTGTACTATTCAATCTAAGATTGAAGAAAAAAATGCATATGAATTTTCTATATTGTATATGGAAACACAACAAACTCTAGACTTCTTTAGAATCTGGACAGTTCATCCAGTGCTTCACTAAAAGTTATTCCTACACCTGAGCTAATGTTTACCTAGTTAACATTTCCACACCTAAGTTAAAGTTTCTAGCTAGAGTTAAAAAGTCTGCAGGGCCATGAATGGGAGCTATAGTACTAGGAGCAGCTCACAGATACCAGAATTGCAGAAGTTAGGAAACCTTGAGTGGTAGAACATTACATACCATAAAAAAGAGAAGGTCATTAACACCTATGGAATGAAGGGTTTAGAAGGAATCAGGTAGATTATAGTGAGCCACAAAGTCAACTTATTCCCTCACAGCTGCCTGAATAGAAGTGCTGCTGCCACTACCAGGCAGTTAGTTTTAAACTTCAGATGGATGGGGAACCAAAAGGGGGTTCAATGACACCAATACACTCCCTGTAGATCCACCCCTAAACTAGGTGATCAAAAGATGTTAGTATCTCAACTCTGAAATCACCTGTAGATGATAATAACATTTATGAGAGCATTCATATAGCATTTTAATTTTATCTTTCAAAAAAAATGTAAGTTCACAATTTTTAAAATGATTGTTGATTGACACATTAATTTGATAACACTATTGTCTCAGACTTCTGTATAGAGCTGATGAGGGACAAATTCTATTTCACCTCAGTGCAACCCAGTGGCAGTGATGTTTTGTTTTGTTTTGCTTTTTTTAATTGACAGCTTTTAGACTCTATTTCTGCCTTCAACTAAATAGTATTGCCCATGTGTGTAGATACATGCTGGATGCAAAGTGAAGGAGGAAAGACCTCCCACCTTTTAACCAAACAGCCTCGTGCACGGGTTGTCAACTGGAGGTATCCCTGGAGGTACTTGGGAAGGCCCTAAGGGGTACACGCAGGCACGTGGGGATGGAGTGCCACCATCCACCACCTATGCTGCTGCCTCCCAGGAGCAGAGCTGGCGGTGGGGGGAGGAGGGGGCAATAGCAGGGGTGTCCCTCTGTGGGCTGCACAGGCACTACCTGGCTGGCCAGATGTGGAGGGGGAGGAGCAGGAGCTTAAACATGGCAGCCATTGCTGCTATCTACCATCCCACACTGCCACTGCTCCACGTCCGACCACATGCCGCCACCACCACCCCTCTCCTGTTCTGCATCCGGTCATGTGCCCCCTGAGTTTCGTGTCTGGCCACTGGGGGTACACTGATTTAAAAAAGTTAAAAACCCCTGACCTAGTGGTTCAGGCCTTTGTCTAGGAAAGTCTAGGCCCCACTGTAATCATAGAGTATTTGGATTTACATCTCATATTTCCCCACAAAGTGCTTTAATCACCAAATCCTAAGTGTGCCATATTTTCTATCTTTTCCTTCAAAATTGACTCATCTTAGCAGCTAAGATGTGAGGATACATGGAGGAGGAGGAAATTTGCTAGAAAAAGGGTGGTACAGTCAGATGGATTGTGCTCTGAAAAGGTGGGCTGTAAAAACATGGTCAGCCCCTTAAGAGGGAACAGAAAGCCTGATGTAAAGGTCAAGCTGTAGGTGGCTAGCTACTCTAGGAGTACCCACAGACAGCTAAAACCCCAGAGAAAGAGCAGGGACCTAGCACTAGGGGGAAGAAATGGTCCATGAGGGGAGATGGACTGAAAGCCAGATAAGCTTGATGCCAGGAAGGAGCCAGAAGAAAGGGTCTCTTAACATTCCTGGAGAATGTTTATCAGGTTTGTTTGTTTGTGTGAGCAAGAACTGCCTCAAACAGCTTATAACTTTAGCATGTGATATTGTACAATCAATAAAGGAGAATAAAGCACCGATGAACCTGTTGGAAAAATACGTATTTTGATGCTCTTCTCCCTGCTAGCCTTTAGTAGTTATAGTCAATTCATTGCTTCCTGACCAGTATGTAAAGTCTTGCTTCCTTTGTACATATGTCATTAATATTAATGTATGAGGGAATGGTGGTACTGCAGGTAATTGTTGGTACTGTATGAAGTGTTCTAGTGCTTTAACACCTCCTACTCATTTTTTAATGGAACCTATATATTATGCTAAAGCTGAAACAAGTATAGCATGCTTTGAGGAATGCAAATACTACCCAAAATTGAATGACAGCTTATCTGAATCAATGTTATTAATTTGGAAGAGAGGTATTCTGCAACCCAGCCTTTGAAAGTTTAGTGGAACTCGGATGAAAATTATTTCTCTGTATAATAAAATTATGTGTTTCTAAAAGCATTACAAAATTTTTTCATAAGCCAATATAGTTTTAAATCAAAATTATACCACATTCAGTATCTGAGTACTACTTTTATACTTGTAAAATCTATCTGAAAGATAATATACAAAAGACGATAGCCATGAAGATAATTTATTAATGTCCATAACCTGCCAGTCAGAACTTATCTTCTATTGAATAATGGCTACATTTTCCACTTACCATCCCTGCTTTAGTAGATGTGTCACTGTTGAATGGCCACTGCAATACTTCTGTTTTAATTTGTGTTGTTCCTCCCATTATTTAAATCCAAGGTATGACATTGAAACACTACTTATATGAAAGAGTAGATTCATAAATAAATCAACGATATTTTTTAGCACAATAATAAAAACATTGTTAATAAACAGATGCTAGCACACAATAGACCATCTGGAGATGAGAAACACTTACTGTAGAAATGTAGGTTTGTTAACTTCTGGCTTATAAATATAGATAATTCCTAGATAAATTTGGCATTTGGGGATATTTGTAAGTTTGTTTGGGTTTGTGAGGTTTTCTCATATTTTTCTCTTTTTAAATGTGTTGTTCTCTATTTGATAAGTTACCTTTTAATGTAATGTAGCCCTGGCCCAGTCCCTCTATTGGGCAGTAATTATTCTGTTGCAAGAAAATTGAAATGTCTTGCTCAAGTGTATTTTGTAGAACTGTGGGTTTTAAAAATGTCCACTCACTATTTCTATTGTTATGTCTTTAGGACATAGGTTCCCAACCACTGGGCCACGGCAGGTTGGCTGTGGGGTCATGGCATGAGCTCCCCACTCAGAGCTCCATCTGTCCGCCCAGGTGAGCAGCTTCTGGGGTCACAGCTGAGCTTCTGGGGTTAAAGCCAGGCAGTGGGGGAGCCCTGGGAGGGAGGCAGTCAGCTCCATGCACCTCATCCCACTCCTGCTGGGCCACAGTAAAAAAAAAAAAAAAAAAAAAAAAAAAAAAAAAACGAAGTTGGGAACTACTGCTTTAGGGCACACTCCCAGGCACAGTCCTCTTGTATGATACATTTAAGATATGGAACTTTACAGTTCAACTACTTAAATTTTTTAATCAAGTGTTTGAGACCTCCTTAAGCTTCCTGCCTACATACTTCTCTAGGAGTCCATCTAACTGTGGACTCTTGGACTTCTAATGTAACCTTTTGGGGATACTGTAGCAGTTAAAAAAGAGATTGGTTAAAAAAAAATCCTCTTTTAAGACTAAGTCATTTTCTGAGACACTTGCCTTCAAGTCAGATTTAAACAAGGTCAGACTCATGTCAGTATATCAGGAGAATCTTTCAGGCTCCTCCCTCATCTGTCCAGGGTTTTGGTAAGTGATGATCCTCACAGATAAGCATCACCTCTTAAATACAGTCCATCTCTTTCTACATGTGTGACTACTTTTTTCTTCTCTCTTTTCCCCATGAAGAGAGTCCATTGTTTCTTAGGCCTAAGCCAGTAGCAGAAATAAGAAAGCCAGTGGTTCCACAATGTTGTCTTGATTGTCTAACTGTCCTTCAACAAGTTTCGAAGAACCTTTTTTAAAAAGGCTAGCTGACTGGAATACCTCATAATAACTTTACTGTGGGTAAGGTTAGGCATGTATTTGGCCCCAATTTAAAATGGATGTCTTAATCTGAAGATTTGATGCTGATTCAGAGAATCAGCGATTCAGCCATAGACACAGCTTTAAATGGTTTTTCTACATACCTTGAGATATCAGGCATGGCTCATGAATGCTGTGGTGCTGGGATGGATGAAGCGTCCCACAGGAGCAGGAAGCGGGTAGGGGGGAGCCACCAGTATGCTCCCCAGTGGACCCAAAAGTGGACCAGAAGTACTTCTGGTCCACTTTCAGGTTTGCTGCCAAGTGCGCTGGAGACTCCCCTGCACTCTGCACTATGGGACAATCCATCTGCCCTAGCATCGCAGCATTCATGAGCCACCTGCTACCTTGAGGTATGTAGAAAAAAACATTTAAAGCTGTGTCTATATATGAATTACAGAATCTATCCGAATTGATTTGGAGGGTTCCAGTTTGATTCAGAGAGATTAAAGGGTCTCCTAATTCAATTTGGATTCAGAGATTCAGCCACTGAATTGGGCTGAATATCAGCTGAATAGAATCAGGGACTGAAGCTTCGTAGAGCCCTAATATATATATCTATGAATATGTCATTAATATGGGAATCTATAAATATGAATGGGAACTGTAATAGAAGACCAGCTTAGTGAAACAGCAATCTCTTCAATGAGTTGAAATTCAAAAGCAAATCCTACAAAAACTGGAAACTGTCTCATTTTTCTAGTGAAAAGTATAAGAATATTGCATGGGCATGCAAGGAAAAAATTAGGAAGGCCAAGGCATGATTTGATATGCAACTAGTAAGGGACATAAAAGGGATTCTTCATGTATATCAAGAGGAAGTGGAAGATCAAAGAAATGGTAGGTCCTTTACAGAATGCAGAAAGCAACCTAGTTATGGATGATGCAAAGAAGGCTGGAGTTTAGTGTCTTTTTTACTTGTCTTCATAAATAAGGTTCATTACCAGATGATGAGAGTAGTTGGCAGAAAATACAGGGAAGAAGACACATAGCTTAGAGCAGGGCTTGTCAACTGACAGTATGCATGCCCCTGGGGGTACTTTAGAAGGCCCAGGGGGTACGCAGCAGTGGTGCAGAGAAGCCACTGGCACTTCTGGTTTCATTGCCAGCATTTCCAGTTTCGCTCACCAACTGGCTGCTGGGAGGATCCCTTGTCCCCCATCGACCAGCCACCAGGAGACTTTCCACTTCTTGACCAGCTACAGGAGGTACACCAACCAAAAAAGGTTCCAAATCCCTGGCTTAGTGCGCCAAAAAAAGAGGTTGGGGATTATTTAGGAAACCTAGATTCTTTCAACTCAGCAGAGATGGATGAGCTGCCCCTAGGATATGGAAGGAATTAATGGAGATCATTTCAGAGCCATTTGCTATCCTCTAACAACTCATGGAGGTTGAGTGATTGAGGTGATTTAAGGTGGACAATTGAGAAGGAGGTGATTGAAGAAGGACAAATATAGGGTGCACGTATACATGCATGCAATGCAGTGCCAGGCACTTTTAAAAGGGCCTGGTGCTGCAGTTGTATAAATGGCGAAATGTGCATCAATGTTGAGAAAATGGCAGTGGTGCACTTTTGAACTAAAACACATCAAATTTTGAACTAAAACACAATTGTGTTTTCCATTTTCTTAGCACTGATGCACATTTTGCCATTTTATACAAATATATGTGATGCAGTGCTGGGCACATCAGTTTGTGCTCCACAGTCTCAATTAATCGAGTCTGCTCAGATGCACTGGATTCAGGGCAGACAAACTTATGTGTATAAATGCCCATAGTGCCTATCTTTAAGGGAAGAAGGGGAATCCCAGGACTTACAGACAAATCAGTCAGACCCTGGATACCTGGACAGATCCTAAAGCTAGTCCACAAGGAATCTATTGTGAAGCACTTTGAGGAGAACAAGGTGATGAATTTACGGAGAGCAAGTCATGCCTGCCCAACCTGATTTCCTTTTTGATAAGGTGACAGGCTCTGTGGATGGGGGAGAGCAGTGGATGTAATACACATTGACTTTAGCAAGGCTTTTGACATAGTCTCCCATGACATTCTCACTAACAAGCTAAGAAAATACAGACCAGATGAAAGTAATGTTAGGTGGATACATAACTGGTTGGATCACCATGGTAATGAGCTGGGATCCAGGTTTTCTGTTTCCCCACAGAAAAATGAAGTAAACCATGGATTTTACCTTTTACCAGAGCCAAACAAAGGTTTCTCGTTTTAAAAAAGAAACCTGTGGATTTTGCCATTTTGCAATGAGCTCCCTGTAGGCTGGCAGAGTTACAGCCTGCAGGGAGCTGGGAGGAGGGCAGACACAGGGGGCAGCATGCACATGGACATGACTAACCGGTGCCTCCTGAGACTGTGAAGGGGCACAATGATGGCAAGCAGCGAGTGAGGGTCGCCCATAGTCGCTGGCATTGGTGTCACTCATTGGTGAGTGGCAAGTGGTAGGGGGGATGGTGAGCAGTGAGCAGGAACTGCCCACAGATGCCACTGGCTGCATTGGCGGTGAGGAAGGGGTGGGTGCAAGTAGTGACCAACCACAGAATCCAGAGGTGGCTTCAGCAGTGGGCAGCCTTGGGGTGGACACATGCTCCCCACATCCACCTCTACATGTTGCCTGACATGCATGTGGCCCCAGACAGCCTGAAGAGCAACTTCAGCAGGTAAGTGGCAGGGAGATGGAGCTGGGTAGGGCTGAGGCTGCTGAGCAGCTGAGTGGAGCTTTGGGCCCAGGGCTGCAATGCATGGCTGCAGGGCCCCAGCGGGGAACAGGACAGAGCCACGGGTGGCTTGTCCAAGGGAAGGGAAGGGCTGGCTCCCACTGCCGCATACACTCCTGGGGGGTAGGGGGGACCTGTGCCCCCCAGATCTGTACCTGGGGCAAGCACAGGCTGTGGGTTTGGGCTCCCACCCTGCTTCCACCCCCTGCAGCCTCAGGAGCCCAGCAGGCATGACCCAGTGTGGCTGTGGACAACAGGGCCACATGCAGTTCTCCTTGCCACTGCTTCCCTCTCCCCCACTGTCCTGGTGACAGAGCTCCAGCTCCTACCACTGCTTTGAGGGGCGCATCCATGCACCACTGCCCTTACTGCAACCTTATGTGTAGGAGGCATGTTTTTGGATCAGCAGGGGGTGGGGGGCAAGCAGCAACAAGGAGATCCCCACATGGCTCTGGTGCTGCCTGCCATGCTGGGTCATACCCATCGGGTTCCAGAGGCCCTGGGGGAGGGAATTGGGGCAGCAGGGAACAGTGGAGCCATGCAGAGAAGCTACTAGTCACTGTTTCCTGTCTCTCTGCTTCCCTCCCCCAGGGCCTCTGGAGCCTGGTGGGCATGACCCAGTGTGGCAGGCAGCAGCAGAGCCAAATGGGGATATCCTCATCACTGCTCACCTGCCTCCTCCCACTGCCCCAGAGATGTGCCTCCTGTGCTCATGGCTGCAGTGAGGACAGTAGCGCAGGGCCGAGACCCTCAAGGCAGCAGCAGGTGCTGGAAGTACATCACCAGGGCAGTTGGGGGGGGAGGGGGAGGAGCAGCGGTGAGAAGATGCCTGTGTGGCCCTGCTGTCCCCAGCTATGCCAGGTCATGCCTGCCAGGCTCCAGAGGCTGCAGGGGATGGAAGCAGGGTGGGAACTCCAGTTCACAGTCTGCACCTGCCCTGCATACAGATCTGGGTGCTGTGGGTCCCCACCCCTGTCCCAGGAGAATGCATTGTGGTGGGGAGCCAGCCCACCCAAGCCTGCAGCAGCGGGGAGTCAGGTCAGGGGGCTGCAGACCTGGGTCCAAAGCCCTGGCAGCCAGGGGCCCCCTCCAGCAGAGCTGGGGGAGCAGGGGCTGTGGGTGGGGGGTGAGGGGCACCAGCAAGGCTGTGGGGCCTGTGGGTAGGAAGTGAGGGGCACCAACAGGGCCAGAGGGTTGTGAGGGGGGAGAGGGCTTTAATTTTAATAATGGATTTGGGGGGGTTTAGCAGATAATTTGTGATTGTTTCCTAGCAGTAAAGGTGGTATTTTTAAACAGGGAAAAGCAGGATCCCTGTTAATGAGTAGTCATCAATGGCTCGATGTGCAGTTGGATGGAGTTATCAAGGGGGTACCCCAGGGGTCTGTTCATAGTCCAGTATATTTTAACATCTTTATGATTTTGATGGGATTGAATGCACTTTTACCAAATTTGTGGATGACACCAAACTGAGTGGAGCTGAGGACAATGTAGAGGGTTGAGCTAGAATCCAGAATAAATTGGATAGTCTGCAAAAATCATCTGCAGTCAATCAGACAAATAATAACATGTGCAAAGTTCTGCACTTGAGACAGAATAGTCACATGCACAAATACAGACTAGGGAATGCCAAGCTAGGCTGCAGTGCTGCAGAGAAGGACCTGGGGGTTGTTTCACTTAAAAACAGGTTTTTAAACCTAGTTCTCTAAGAATTGATACAACACTCAGTTGATGAATAGCAGAAAAGCTTGCTTTAATAACTACCAACAAGCTACAAAAATAAATGACAGAAAAAGACTGACTCTCTCCCAATATAAAATGAGCTATTAGTCTTTGTATTATTTTAGCTGCAAAGAGATTTTTACCCAATGCAGGCAGGAAGCAGTTCTGGTACAGCCTTACAGTGTGGATCCTTCGCTTATCAGCTGGGTAGCAGAATGGCTTCTTGGTCTTTCCTGGACTGCACACACCTTGATGGCAGTTCTGCCTTGCTTACACTGTTTAATTGTATAGATTCAAAGCATTTTTCCTTGATATTTGGCCAATCTGAACAAAACAGGGAGGAAAAGGTTGACCATCATATTACAATTGCTATATTGCCTGGCTCCTGTTTTTGGATTTGTCTAGGTATGAAGACTTGCATTTTTTTGTAGCCCCTGCAATTAAAGGCCAATTACAGGTGATGGGTCTTGAGTGGTCATACAGGATGTTTAGAGGCATTGGTTACTGGACCTCTCTTTGGATATTTGTTTATCAGTGGGGCAAATTTGCAATACTTTGTACTGGTGATGGTCTATTTACAAAACTCCAGATGTGCATTGAATGATTGACAAGGTTCCTTGGGTGAATTTGATATCTGTTAGACCAACCCAAATAGTTGGAGAAAAGTTATTAAGCAAGCTTTCGGGTATATTGGATGCCTGTTTTGAGAAATGTACAGGACATTTTTTTCTGTATTCAATGCACCTTTTACAGGTTTTGCTTGAAATATATATGCAGTTTCCTTGCCTTTAGTTACACTGGCTCAGCTTTCTCTCTGGCTTTCTTAGACTGGAGATACATATGTGATCAGCATGTCAGGTCTCTGCCAATTTTAGCCATTACTTTTATTATTTTATGGCATAGTTCTGCTATTGATTCTGCCATCGGACAGCTTCCACTGTCTAACGGCCAATGGGTTGTAAGCCATTAATGGAGTTTGAATTTCTTGTGGCAGCCTTGTCATGACAACCCAGTCTTGCCCCAGCCATTGTCTTGCATTTTTGTGCAACAAACACTGCCCAGGCTTTCATGGTTTTCATGTCCAACAGGGGTTACAAAGACCATAAACTAAATATAACAAACAGTGTGCTCTTGTTCCAAAAAAAGGCCAACAATAGACTGGGTTGTATTAACAGGAGTGACAATTGCAAATCAAAGGAAGTAATTATTTTCTGTTCAGTACTAGTGAGGCCCCACCTGGAGTTCCGGGTACAGTTTTGGGCCCCACACTTCAAGGATGTAGACAATTTTTGCTGCTCTGTGCTAGACTCTTCCAAACTATTAGAAGCCTTGGAGGCACGACTTCTGAGGAAAGACTAAATAACCCTAGTTCTTTCAATCTGGGAAAAGGTAAGAGTAAGTAGGGGTTGATAACAGTTTTCAAATACCTGAAGGACGATTAGAGAGAAGTTGGAGATTAGCTTTTCTCTGTGGCTGTAAAGGACAGAACTAGGAGAAATGGCCATAAAGCAGTAGCAAAGGGAATTTATAGATTTCTACAGATGTAATAGATTTCTAGGGTCAAGAGGGACCTACTAGATCATTGAGTCTGACCCCCTGCTCTGGGTAGGAAAGAGCACTGGGGTCAACTAACCCCAGCCAGGTGCTTGTCTAATCTCCTTTTGAACACCTCAAGGTAGGGGAGAGCACCACCTCCCTTGGAAGCTCATTCCATATTTTGGCAACCCTCACCATAACAAATTTCTTCCTGATGTCCAAGCTAAATCTACTCTCTTTCAGTTGTTTCTAGTAACCCCGATAAGCACCCTGGTAAACAGAGTATCCCCTATTCCCTGTTTACCCTCGGTGATAGTTTCATAGTTTCTGGGTCGGAAGAGACCTAATAGATCTTCTAGCCCGACCCCCCGCCAGGGCGGGAGAACAACCCAAAAAAACACAACAAACCCTAAAAACAAAAACGGGACTCAAATGAGTCCAGCCAGGTAAGTATCCAGCCTCTTCTTAAAGATCCCCAGGGTAGGGGCCAGCACCACCTCCCTTGGAAGTTGGTTCCAGCTCCTAGCCGCCCTAACTGTGAAGTAGTTTTTTTCGGATGTCCAATCTGTACCTCCTCTCCATCAACTTGTGCCCATTACTCCTTGTTATGCCAGCGGGGGCTAGGGGAAACAGCGTCTCCCCCAAACTCTTCTGGTTCCCCCTAGTGAGTTTATAGACGGTCACCAGGTCCCCCCTCAGCCTTCTCTTGTGGAGGCTGAATAGGTTCAGGTCCCGCAGTCTCTCACTGTAGGGTCTGCCCTGTTGTCCCCGGATCATGCGGGTGGCCCTCCTCTGGACCCTCTCCATGTTGTCCACATCCCTCCTGAAATGGGGCGCACAGAACTGGACACAATACTCCAGCTGTGGCCTGACCAGCGTCGCATAGAGGGGGAGGATCACCTCCCTGGCTCTACTCGAGATGCACCTGTGGATGCACGACAAGGTCCGGTTAGCCCTGCCAACCATGACCTCGCATTGTCGGCCCATGTTCATCTTGGAGTCAATAATGACACCAAGATCCCTTTCCGCCTCCGTGCTCTCAAGTAGGGAGTTCCCCATCGTATAAGTGTGCTGCTGGTTCCTACTACCCAAGTGCAGCACCCTGCACTTGTCCGTATTGAAACACATCCTGTTCCTGTTTGCCCACCCCTGTAACCTATCCAGATCCTTCTGCAATCTCTCTCTCCCTGCTAGCGTGCTCACCTCCCCCCAAATTTTGGTGTCATCAGCGAATTTAAACAGGTTGCTTTCCACCCCAACATCAAGATCGCTGATGAAGAAATTGAACAGCGCAGGCCCCAGGACCGAGCCCTGGGGGACTCCACTACCCACCTCCCCCCAAGTCGAGTATGATCCATCCACCACCACCCTCTGAGTGCGACCCTTCAGCCAATCTGCAATCCATCTGACTGTGTAGGCATCTATGCCACAGTCGCCTAGTTTATTAATTAGGATGGGGTGAGAGACGGTGTCAAAGGCCTTGCTGAAGTCCAGAAAGACTACATCCACCGCGACACCTGCGTCCATGGCCTTTGTGACCTGATCATAAAAGGCAATCAGGTTGGTCTGACATGATCTCCCCCTAATAAATCCATGCTGATTGCCCCTGAGCATCATTTCTGATGCCGGCCCATCACAAATGTGCTCCTTGATGATCTTCTCAAAGAGCTTCCCCAGGATTGAGGTAAGACTGACGGGCCTATAATTGCCCGGGTCCTCCCTTTTCCCTTTTTTGAAGATGGGGACCACATTAGCTACCTTCCAATCGTCTGGCACCTGGCCCAAGCACCACGATCGCTCGTAGAGCCGTGCCAGGGGCCCTGCAATAACCCCAGCCAGCTCCCTCAGCACCCTGGGGTGGAGAGCATCCGGACCCGCTGACTTGAACGCGTCCAGCCCCTCCAGAAGCTCTCTAACCCGGTCCTCCCCAACCTGAGGTCTGAAGGCGATCCCCTCGCGTCCGGCTTCTATCACAGCAGGGAAGTCCCGGTCCCTGCACAAGAAAACGGAGGTGAAGAATTGGTTAAAGAGGTCCGCTTTATCCTCTGACGCAACCACCAGATTGCCCCGCATATCCTGCAGGGGCCCCACATTACCCGGCGCCTTCTTCATCCTCCCAATATATTTGAAAAAGGACTTTTTGTTATCCTTAATCCTGGACGCTAATCCGAGCTCTATCTCCGCCTTGGCCTTCCTAACAGCCCGCCTGCAGGCCCGAGCAGAGGAGGTATACTCCTCTTTGGAGATTACACCCCCCTTCCACCGGGCGTACGCCACCCTTTTGGCAAGCAGGCATTCCCGGACACCCTTGGTGAGCCAGGGGGGCTTTTGGACACTCCTGCCCGCCTTGCTTCTTGTCGGGATGGACACCCCTTGGGCCCCGAGTATCGTTTCCTTAAGGAACGACCACTCCTCTTGGACGCTGAGTTCCTCTGCCCTCAAGGACCCCAGTTCCTCTCCCACTAATCTCCTCATCTCACTGAAGTTGGCCCTCCTGAAGTCTAGGGCCACCACCTTGCTGCGGGCCCTTGACACTCTACGCTGGATGGTGAATTCCAGCACGCGATGATCACTATTGCCCAGGTGGTCAAGAACCTGGAGGCCTCTTACCAGGTCGTCGCCTGCGGCCAGGACCAGGTCCAGCAGGGCATCTCCTCTGGTAGGACTGTGCACCTCCTGAATCAAGTGGAGGTCCTGCAACTCGGCCAAGAACCTCCCGGAGCGGTCCGTCCCGGCTGACTGCTCCTCCCAGCAGATGTCCGGGTAATTAAAATCGCCCATGACAACTACATCCCTTGCTTTTAGTGTCTCCGCAAGCTGGCCTGAAAATTCCCTGTCCAGCTCCTCCTCCTGATTGGGGGGTCTGTAATAGACCCCCACCGTCAAATCCCTCTCGCCTTGCCCCCCCTGGATCTTGACCCAGAGCACTTCAGCTCGCCCTTCCCCTGACCCCATACTGCTGGCAGAGGATGTGTAGTGCTCCTTGACATAAAGTCCCACCCCCCCCCCTGATACCCACAGGCATGCCAGAATAAGGAACATGGCTTTAAGTGAAGAGGTAATGTACAGGAAGAAAAAGTAACTATAGTATACTACATACAAGTAACTTTTTATATGTGGTTACATGTAGTTACCTGAAAGTCTGACCAAACTTATAGAAGTGATGCCACCAAATTTAATATTCACTTGTGCAAATACCGCAGACCATCAGGACCCCCATTACTTACCTTTGCACTCCTTGCCCTGATGGCGTCTCCTCCCCCGGCGAGTCTAGTTTAAAGCAGGATGCCACCTGTGAGGCATGAGCAACAGTATAGCGGTAGCATGGAGCCATTTATATCACCCTCATCATCAGTGCATTAAAATGGGCATCCTCCCACATTTTCATCAGTCTATTAAACAGCAAGTTGTGGCAGATGAGACTGGGTGGACTGCCCAACATAGGCAGGAGGGCGGGCTGATGTCGAGAACCAGCTCTGAGCTGGCCTCCTGTCATACTTGGTTAGGATGGTTTAATCAGGTATGACCCTGCCTTGAGCAGGGGCCTGGACTAGATGACCCTGTGAAGTGCTTTCCAGCCCCACCTTCCTGTAATCCTGTGTGTGTGCATGCATGTGTGTAGCCTCATGCTAGGTTTTAAGCGGTCTGTGACTTATCAGAATTGAAGCCATTTGAACAAATGATTTATAGATTAGAGGTAGATTACGTCTATAGAACACATAATTGATTTGGAACATCCCTGGGAAGAATTTTGTCAACACATGTCTAAGCTTATTGAGGTATTGAGGGGATAGTAATTTGTTGGTGTACCAAATTAGCAGCTGATGATGCTAGCCACATACCTCCTTTTTGTGCTGTTGTCTACAGAAACTCATTTACTAAATGGGCTATTCAGACTCAAATGAACCTTGGGTCACAAGTGGATTACTACTACTCTCTTTGGACTAGTTGAAATCAACAAGGGCTAGAAAACTGAATGGATATATGAAAAAATACATTAGTACAAAGCACTTTTAGTACATTAGCACTTTCTCCATTCTAAAGTTATTCCATGCCCAGCTATTTTGGGAATGATGAAAAAGACATGGTACGGCATCACTAATGCTGTACACCCAGATCCAATGTCCAGGGTGGGGCATAAAGGACATTCATAATCCTCTGCAGGAGTATGCAATACAAATAAAAATATTTCCCTTAGATGAAAAAACAAATAAACCAGAAAACCCCTTAGTTTAAAAGTTATAAGCAGATATGCTAAAAACAAATATTTGAGGGAATATTTTAAATATTTGAATTACTGAAATCCATCTATGGGGTTCTACCATAGATAAAATAATGAGTTTAAAAAATACAACTATGGAGAAGAAAAAATGGAACATAAAATCCTGAAGAAGATGCATTCTATTAAGTGAAAGGCAATCTGTACTATAGCTGCATGTCTTCAACACAACAAATTTAGAGCAATAGAAAAGTTTGTTTCATAACTTTCAAAGGAATTTTGTAAGTGTTACTGCTGTCTTAGCAGTAAAGAAGTTTTTCTTAACAGTTTGTGCCTCTACAAATGTGTAGTGAATGCACATAATTAAAGAACTTGAGATAGCAGGGGAATTCAAAGACTTTTAGACTAAACAACTGGCAACTTTTCAAAGTTTAATTTCTACCTGACAAATTCACAAAAAGGTTTGATTCTTCATTTCTTTGTTGTTGTTTGTATTATGCTGTATAAAATAAACAAACTTTATATACAACTATTTTGAAGGGCACTGCAAAATATGGTAGTTAATGGGAATGTTTACATGAGCAATTAATGCAAAGCAATAAACTCCAGAGTTTATTGTTCTAGAGTTTATCACTCCTGGGCATGCTATTTGGACATGATTCCAGGAGCAATAAACTCCAGAGGAATAAGCTCCGGAGTTTACTGTCATTTGAATGTACACCCTGGGGTGCAGCACACTGAGCTGAATTGAAGTAGCCCCAGATGAGAGGCGGCCTCGGGGGTCAGCCTGGGGCTCCTCCTCCCAGCTCAATGTGCTGCAGGGGGACTGTCTGGGATATAAGGGTGCTTCAGTGTGGGGCTAACCAGCAGGCAGCCCCCACATTGAAGCACCCTAGTGTCAGCTAGGTCAGCATCTACACATGCGCTGCTATGGAGTTTTTTACTCCATAGCAGGATAGTACTTGTATCTCCTGCTGTGGAAAAAATTAGTTTACTACAGATTAATAGAAGTGCACATGTAGATGCTAAGATGTTAACTGTGCAGCTAATTAGTCTATTGCACAGTAAATATTTCATGTAGATGTGCCCATTAAGTATCATGTAAATTCAGTGTAAAGTATTTACACTACAGTAAACAAATATTAGCAGAATTAAAAATAGTATCTATAGAACTTATTTAATAATATTATGGTAATTTAGTGCAGTAATCTTATTATTATAAATTGCATAGAAAATAATTCTATGCAATTTATATAAAAGCATGCATACATATATTAAAAACAGAAGAGGCTTTGTTGATCTGAGCTAATTTTAGTTCAAGGTTTACTGAAGTATGTGGTTAAAGATTAGTTATCACACTCTGTTAATGGGATGAAGGTACTAGTGAACAGTCAGGGATGCAGGAAAGCAGAGGAGGGGATGTGGAAGAGAGGGATCAACTTTCCCGTGCCAGCACTCCCAGCACCAGCCAGTCTCCTCCGTGCCAGCCACTGCCAATGTAAACCAAGGGCATGGCTTCATTGTTGGGATCAAGATACACCAGACCCCAGCCTCGGGCAGGTATTGCTGAGGCTTTGGTAGCTACCTATCTCGCTGGACTGTGACCCCTTGGCCTATTGGGCATGGCTACAGTGGCCCAGCAACATGTGTCCTGTCCACTGACCAGTATTCTGAGTGAGAAGGTGTTCAGCATTGCTGGGGATGTTGTGACACCCCACCGCAACTCCTAGAATCCTGGTTTGGTGGAGTAGCTGGTGTTCCTCAAGGTGAACCTCCCACTGCTGGGGTTTCCCAAGCGCCACCTGCAGACTGAGTGAGTGCCACTCTCCTCACTCCATCCGCACCCATTTCCTTTTTTTTTTTTTTTTTTTTTTTTTTTAAACCATATAATGCCCCACTCTTAGAGCTGGAGGTGGCACTCGCTGCATCACCAGCCAGCAGGGGAAGAACATGTCCCTGCTGAGCCCCCGTGCCAGGATGAACTTGGAGGTATAAGCTGGGACTATGGGAAGGAGGAGGCCCCAAGTCCTAGGCATGACCACTAAAACTGGGCTATATCCTTAGACCAACACAGCTGCCAGTGGTGCAGCAGCCCCAGGAACAAGGAACTCCCTAGTGAAAGACGGGTAGAAGGTGCCATAACCTCCAGCCACCACATTCATGCACAATGCTGGCTGGGGAAAGCCCAGACCCCTAAGATCTTTGAGAGGCTTGAGGCTTGCTGTTTGCAGTGGAGTTGTGAGGCTCCAGATGAGCTCAGCTTAGCTGCCTGGGATGCCATCTGTGAGGCATGGCCTTTTGGGTTTAAATCCCTTCATCAGGCCTCAGCATCTAGTTGGTGTGTATGTGCTCTTCCTGGATGAAAGGAATAGTAAAGAAGCCAGAGGCTGGCAGGCAATGCAGGCAAGGAAGCCAGTTAGTGAAAATGGAAATGAAGGAGTCATGGGGTGAGAGAGACAGGCTGGAGTAGGGGGGCAGGGAGAGATAGCAGGTAAAAGTGGAGAGGTACCTGGGGAGTCAGGCAGGTTGTGGTGTTTCATAAATCCAACGTCTATATTGGATTCTGAGTTTCTGTATCTGGGAGGTTGATGAAGTGAAGTTCACAGGCCTATCTGTGAAAAATGGTTTGTAAATTTCCTTTGAGGATCAGGACTGAGGTACTGGAGAAAGAGTGGGTTTTTTTGTGAGAAATGTGCCCCCACAGGTAGTTGGATATTGTTGTCTTTGATAGATTCTGGTGTGCAGTTTGTGGGGGTACTGGAATGGAGATATGTTGGCAGGTTTTTCATAGCTTGTCATGACATGGTCTGGATCCATGTGATGTGTTTTAGGCCATAGGAAGTTGGCTTGTGGTGATGAAGTTAGTGAGGTTCGGTGCTTGTTTGAATTCACAAACCACTTTTCACAGACGGGCCCATGAACTTCACTTTATCAACCTCCTAGACACAGAAACTCATGGACCCAATATAGACATTGGATTTATGACACACTACAACCTGCCAGACATCTGACTTCCCAGGTAGCAGCAGGTTTCTCTCCACTTTTACCTCCTACATCTCCCCCCCCACCCCTCCTCCCCAGCCTGTCTCTTTCTCTCACCCCCTGAGTCCTCCATTTCCATTTTCACTGACTGGCTTTCTTGCCTGCCTTGCATTACTGTTACTTCCACCCAGGAAGAGCACACACACACCAACTAGATGCTTCCTCAGCCTGACAAAGGGTTTTTAGAGCCAAAAGCTTGGAAAAGAAGAATTTCTCCAACTATACCATTGGTCTAATAAAAGATATTAGATTGACCCTAAGAACCTTGTCTGGGTGATATCCTTAGACCAACACAGCTACAACCTACACCCCTTAACACACATGACACAAGTTTTACTTTCAGCAGTTTGAAGTGCAGTTTCACAGAAACTTCTGCACCATTCTGCCTGAAATCTGGCAGGCCTCCCTCATGCCCACACGAGGGGCAATGTATGTGGCAGGATAGGGCAGCCATTTAATGCCACACTCTCAAAGCTGAAGGCAGCAGTTTAGTTTCTCACCAGCCAGCAGGGGAAAAACATCTCCCTGTTGAGCTCCCATGCCAGGAAGAACTTGGAGGTATAAGGGCTGGGGCTATATGGGGAGAAGGAGGCCCCACATCATCCTGGGAATGCCCTAAAACTGCACCCTGACAGGGTAGGAAGGCCTGGGTGGGACTGCCGGTGGCACCGCAGCCCCAGGAAATGCCAGGACCACAAGCCTCCCTGGTGAAAGGTGGGTAGGAGCAGGAGGCACCTGATAACTTCTAGCCCCCGCACAGTCCTGGCTGGGGAAAACCCAGACCTGCAAGATCTTTGAGAGGCCTAAGGCTTACTGGTTGCAGTAGAGTTGTGATGGTGAAAACAGGGGCTGCCATCTCTGCAGTTTTCACCCCACTGCACCTTAACACACACACAAAGCCACACATCACAAGTTTTGCTCGTCAGCAGCCTGAGGCAGAGTTTCCCAGAAACTCCTGCACCTATCTCCTTGAAACTTAGCAGGCCTCATGCCTTCAGAATGGGCTACCATCCATGATGTTTTCATCCAAATCTACCAAGAAATGACAAAGTTATAGGTATTTCAGTGATTCCCCATTATAGCCTATGGCCAAATCTCTCCGAATCAGTGCCAAATCTTCCTAAATTGATTCGGTCAAATCAATTCAGGACAGTGATATGAATTTCTGAATTGAATCACTGTCCTCTTAATTGGCCCAATCTGAAACCAAATCAAATACTTTCCTTTTCACACAGGCCTACCACCTGTGTTAATGCATCTATACATGTGTTAATGTGCTTTAACTATTCATACCTTAATTTGATATCTGCATTGACAGGTATCAAAATGTGCCTTGAACAGCCTAAATTTGCCATTTTTGCAAATTTTAATCTGTATTAAGGGAGCACACATGTAGACTCACATGCTAAATGCACATTAATTTACACTAATGCTCATTAAAGTGTCACATGTAGATATGCCCTTTCTACCTTATTTTCAAAATTAGTTCAGTAGAGCATATCACATAATCTGTGCAAGTCTGTCTATATTTGGAAGAACAATGATACTTGTGGCATTTTGTTTTATGTCCATAAGTACTTTATAATACTGAACAACTGGCCTCAAATTCTTGCCCTTGTGTTTTACATTTCAGTGCCTCTAAGCAGTATTTCGGGTATAATAATAAGACTTTTTTGCATTATACCTCTGTTCAATTGTGAACTGCTTTTGGTCACCCAACCCATTAGCTCAGGCAAAACATACAGCAATTCGGCTTGACATACTTAATGAGAATTCTAAAGCTGCTTAATTTATCAGCCTTTAACATAGGGTGCTTCATCTAAGCTTCAGTATTATGAATTCTATGTGCTGATTCTTTTGACAATACATAATGATCCTCATCATTGTGAAGCTTATGAGTAGAATAACCTGATCAGTTCATTAAGACCAGAGAGGTTTGAATGTATTAATAATGATATTATTTACACTCCAAACACAGAGGGCCAAATTCATCACTTATACAGCTCCATTAGCTTTAATAGAGTGACTCCGTGAATAAGTTTGAACCAGAGTAGATACACTTCCCTGCCCTGAAGAATGAATGCTGAAACATCACTCATGATATTCCTCCTTGTCTAATTACCTTCTTGATCCGGGTGTGTATCATAGTAGATTTATATATTCTGAGTTGCAGAAGTAATTTTGCCAGCTACAGTAGGTTTTAAAGCATTTTTAAGAACTAATGGGGCAAATTTCTACATGCTTTATCTCTACAAAGCTTAATAGAATTACATCAGCAATGACTTTGTCAAAATGACTTAACGTGATGATAAATGTCAATGTACCATATTTTCTAAAATCATTATCATATTCATGATAAAATTATTCTAAATTGTAAGATATGCTTGCAAGCCAGAGGAAATAACTAGAGTCTAGTTACTTTATGGTTTTCCTACTGTTTGTTTGTTTTTTTTTCAGGAAGGAAATGTCATCTCAATACCCAATGGCATACTTTTTATCCATTTAACTAACACATTCATACTGACATTTTTTGGTATTAGGGTCAATGTTTGCACTCACACAGACCTCCACTGAAGTCAAAAGAGCCTCAAAAAGTGCAATGGTCATTCTTTGTGAACCTGGTTGCTCCATGTAGGCATTATTTATTATTTTGATTAGAGGCTACATCCTAGCAATACTCCTTTAAAAAATATATATTTTCAGCAACAGTGGGTGTGTTTACATGGTCAATTAATGACTTTAGATAATGCACATTAAATCTAGTACCTCTATTGTGAAATATTAGAAAAATGTGCATTAACCTATTTTAATTTGCATTTGCTAAAGAGCACAGTCTTTTTGTGATGCTTAAATGCACATTAAAATAGGCTAATGCACATTAAAGTGCATGTGTAGATTCACCCAGTAAGACATCCCTAGTCTCTTGAATAATTTAAAGCCTGCAGCTACTGGTGACATAATAGATTACAATTCTAAATGCCAAGTAATCTTTTAGGTAGACAAGGTTTTTTTTTGTGTAAATGTGATATATTTTAGCACACCAACTAAATAGTTGGGGAAAAAAAATGTTCTTTGCAAGCTTTGGGGCACAAAAACCCTTCTTCAAGGATAGGGAGAACCTGCTGGTGTTATGTGTTCTCCGTGGTGGAATAGAAGCCAATATGCAAAATGCAGGTCTGTGAAAATGCAAATGAATGGCAGTAAGGATCAGAAGGAATGGGAGACAATAGGTGTGAGACAGGTAGGTGGGAGGGGAAGGAGCAGAATGTTGAACTCGTGATAGAATGTAGCTGGTAAAATGCAGACAAGTTACCTGGGGTTATCAGATGGCAGGAAGGATATCATGTGCCATAAATCCAATGTTTATATTTAGTCCATGACTTTTTGTATCCAGTAGATTGATGATGTGAAGTTCCTATGCTCATCCATGAAAGGTGTTTTGTAAATTCCCTTTGAGGATTAGAACTGAGAGACTGGATAGAGAGTGGTTGTCTTGTGAGAAGTGTGCACCCACAAGTAGTTAGATATTTTTGTCTCTGCTGGATTTTTGGTGTGCATTCATTCTGGTATGCAGTTGTTGTTCGGTTTCTACTACATATTTTCTATCAGGGCATTTAGTGTACTGAATTAAATATATTACATTTCTGGATGTGCTGGTGTAATAGCCAGGAATGGTGATGGTTGTGTTGCGGGGTGTAGTGATGTGTTGGCAGGTTTTACATTTCTTGTCATGGTCTGGATTCATTCAGTGTGTTTTGGGCCATAGGAAGTTTGCTTTTGGTGATGAGGTTGGTGAGGTCCAGTGCTTGTTTGAAGGCTAGGATGGGTGGTTCTGGAAAGAGGTCTTTAAGAATTGGGTCTTCTTATATTGTGGGTTGCAATTGTTTGAAGATGTTCTGTATAGGTTCCCGGGAGGGATAATATGTCATAACCAGTGGTGTGCAATTCATGGGCATTTCCTTCTATACTGCAGCAGTTCTTCATATGGTATCCGGGTGGCTCTTTCAAAAGTGTGATCTGTCTCTCTGGAGAAGTGTCCTGTTGAGTGAAAGACTTTTTGAGATTTGCATGGTGATGATCATGGGTATTCTCCTCAGTGCCAATTCAGTGGTATCAGAGGTCTTGGCTGTCTATTATAGTTATCTTGGTGTGTTTAGGGTGATTGCTGGTTCTGTATAGATATGCATGTTGATCTATGGGTTTCTCGTACATGGTGGTCTGTATTTTACCATTTTGGATATTGTTCATACACTGTAAAAAGGAAATGTTGGTGCTGGAGTATTTAAGATAGAGTCTGATGGGAGGATGGTGATTATTGAATTTGTGATTAAAATCAATCAGACTTCAGGTTTTTTGTCCAAATGATGAAAATGTCATTTATAGATCTTAGGTATAGGATGGGTTTGATGGTGCAGTTCTTCAGACATTCTTCTTATAGTGGGGTCATGAAAAGGATGGCATATTGTGGGGTCATTTTGGTGCTCATAGCTGTGCCTATGGTCTAGAGGAAGTGTTGGCTATTGAAATTTAAGTTGCTGTGTGTGAGGATGAAGTGTATAAATTCAGTAATATCTTCAGGTCTGTACTCTGAGTTGTAATCTTGCTCCTGTAGATATGTAAGGCAGTCTTTGATACCATCCTGCTGTGGGATGTTGGTATATAAGCTGGTAACATCCATGGTAGCTATGAAGGTATTGTTGGAAAGGTGGTCTATGTTTTTAAGTTTTCATAGGAAGTCTGTTGTGTCTTGGACAAAACTCAGTCTTTGAGTGACAAGAGGTTTTAGGATGAATTCAATGAAACTTGATATTTTAGGGTTTTCTCACAAGAACACCACTCTCTCTCTCCAATCTTTCAGTTGTAATCCTCAAAGGGAATTTACAAAACACCTTTCATAGATGAGCCTACAAACTTTGCTTCATAAATCTACTGGATACAAAATATCATGGACTAAATGTCTGCCATAAATCCAATGTCTATAAGGTTCTTTGGGTAAATGTGATATCATTTATTAAGCTGTCTGGCATCTGATAACCCCAGGTAACATGGCTGCATTTTAGCAGCTACATTCTATCACCAGTTCAACATTCCCCCATTCCTCCCTCACCTTCCTGTCTCACACCTATTGTCTCCCATTCCCGTGTATCTCACTGCCATTCACTTGCATTTTCACACATCTGCATTTTGCATATTGGCTTCTCTTCCATCATGGATAATGCATAGCACCAGCAGATTCTTTCTATGCAATTTTTCCAACTATTTAGTTGGTCTAATAAAAGATATCACATTTACCTAAAAACCCTTGTCTGTCTATGTCCTTAGACCAACACAACTGTTATCTTATAAAGTAACCTTATATTGTGATTTCCAACATTACCAATGTTATTAGAAACTATGTAGCAGGAGCTATTTGCAATTTACGTGATCATTAGCCCCCTGACAAACAAGACCTGATGTTCTTTTCCAATGTTAGAATTGGGAACTGTAGATTATCTCATTTATAAAATGAGGCTAAAACTACATAGAACACACTGCACCAGTGTTATTAGTCTCCATATCATACCACTTTGATAAAAAAAAAATCTTAACTTCTGGCTATGTTCGTTTAGAACTCCTGCCATGTGTTGTAAGACTGGATCTAGTAAACACTGAGATAAGGGTTCACCCTCTCTTCCCCCCCCCCCCCAATTAAGAGAGAACTTTAGCCCTTATTGTTCTGTGTAAAGAATCACCTCCAGCAAAGAATATGGAACCTTTCATTTTAATGATATATATGCATTCATGCTTGAATAAAACAGGCCATACTGCAAAACCGTATGTTGGGTATCCTTATTCTGATAGACAATAAGTACCTCTTTTTCTCGCTGGGAGACTATATCTGGGATAGAAAAAAATATTTTCCTGGGAATTTACACATTTACAATCTGTGGCAGAGCACAGGGTGTCTCTGCCACTTTAAGGGCCTGGAGCTGGCAGCCTCCAGGTGCCTGATTAGGGCAGCCATTTTGAGGCCTAGGCTGCTTATATAAACAAGGCAGTTTGGCTGCTGGAGGCCAGGCAGCAACATCGCCTGGCTGTAGGGCTGCTGTGAATGACCCGGAGGTAAGGGGTTGGTAAGGAGGCTCCTGGTCCTGGGCATGACCTGAAACTGCACCCTGCCGGGAGTGGGTGGTCTGGTGGGGCGCTCAGTGGTGCGGGAGCCCCCAGGAAATGCCAGGCCAGTTATCACCCCAGTGAAAGGCGGGTTGGGGCGCCTTAACCCCTAGCTCCCACCACCACTGGGTGGGTTACCCTTGTGTTTGTTGGGGGGTCCAGAGGGCCAGTGTTGTGAGGGGCCCAGAGAGGGCGGACCCCGAGAGCGTGATGGAGTACAGGGCGTGGTGCTGCTGTTGCCCCTAGGAGAAAGGGAGTAGTGGCATGGTGAGGCCCGAGGATGCGAGTGAGCGGCTAGAGACCCAGCCCGAAGGGGAGAGTACCCTTGACTGGCCCAAGCTGAGCCAGGACTAGGAGAGTCAAAAGGGCCAGGGGCCCACCGCGAGGGATGTCCAAGAGCCGGGGGCCTGGGGTCCCGACTGGCCTTGAGGTGGGCCAGGGCCAGGTAGCTGAAGGTTCTGGGGGAACCACACCTGAGAGGGGAAGATAGCTTCGGGGTGGACTAGGTAGCCCGGATGAAGGCAGAGTGGCCGCCTGACAGGAAGGATCAGAGTGGGGTCCTGTTAGGACGATTCTGGGGCCCAGTATGGGGCCGGTGATAGTGTTAACACCGAGATGCCATCTGCGAGGCTTGGGCTGCGGTATTAGGGGAGGTCGGAGCCGCAGAGCACCCCCTGGCCTCGGGGCACTACCATGGGCAGCCTCCCGCTTAATTGACATCGATATACGAATCAATTCTCATCAAAGGCGTGGCGGGCGAGATAAGTGGGCGGTTGCCCAGAGACAGGTGGGTGGGCCACGAAGAGCTCGGCCCTGAGTAGGCCTCCTGTCACAGCGAGAGGGGGCAGGCCGTGGAGCTCGGCCCCAGGAGGCCCCCCGTCACACAATCACTAAACTTTTTACAGGATTTTATATAATATTATATGGTAATTAAATCATGATTAGAAATTTCATTTATTGGCATTACTAACTCATCCAGAAATAATTAGCATGAAAGCTCATTTCATCTCCTAAAAGAATGAATTCCTCAATGTATTTCCTTTAAAAAGAATCTGTGCTCCTCTCCACTACCAGTTCTTGATAATCTGCATACTTCTAGTAAGGAAGAGATCCTTTTCACAAGAGTTTAGAAAAATACTTTTACTTCCCTGAAAATGTAAAAGTTCTCTTCTATGTTATAGTCTGTTGCATAAACTAAGCCTGAAGATAGGTTCAAGATACAGGTCTGTTAAGTTTAAGAAATAGTTTGCTTTATAATGCTCTCTGAGGAAGGATTCCTAATTGTATTTAAGAGTCCACTGGAGTGTGATGTGAACAAAGTAATATATCAGAACTGTACAGTCTCTCCTGGTTTTCCTTGGTGTCAATCCAAATCTGTATCTCTTGTCTCAAACTTGCTGACACTGGCATTCACAGTCCTTTTCAAATAATTTCCAAGGTAAGTTTGGGCATTGTGTACTCTATTCACCTGAAACATAGCACCTGCATCATCCCTTCATTTTACACTCCAATCACAATGCAGTCAGTCTCCACTTTTTATTCTCATAGATCATTTATTGGTCACATCTAATGATGTATTTTGGACTCATATCACATTCATTTTTTTTCACAATTCTAAACTTGATGTCCAGCTCACTTTTACTTTTTGTACCTGACATGCATCAATACACTTTTTTCTTAACGATTTTTACATGAGAGGCATCACTTTAAACAATGTCCTAAAATGGATAACCTTGAATGCTTGGTTTCCTGGGCCTGACTTTCAGCAGGTGCACCTACATAGTTCCCCTCAGGCTCTTTTGTTCTAATATCAGTTAAGGAATTCAGTGGCACATGCAAACTAGGGTGCTCAACCAAACAAAAGTAAATGAACTGGGTGAAAATCTCTACTGGGGTAAATTAGTGCAGCTCCACTACTGAGCAGAGAACTTGTCCTAAGTATTTTCTCCCTGGCTTCAGTTTTAACTTAAGGCTAAGGTCTCTGTCAGTTCTTATTTTATGTGCAAAGTCTTAATCTATTTTAGTCTTGTTGTATACTCCTCACTCATGGACAAATGATTGGGTTAACCTATGGTTAATCAAGATGTCCCAGATTAGAAGAAAAAAAAAAAAAAAATCCCTAATTGTTAATTCTATGTTAGGAAGCATCAATCTCAGATATTAAATCATTTTTAATCTCTTCAAATTTCAGTGATATGGATGGAGGTTTACTTGTTAAGGTGAAAACTACAATTTTTGAAGTTATTTCTTTCACCTTTTGTAAAGGGAGCAAAGGAACAAAACAGAAAAACAAATAACTAAGTCAGAAAACAGTTTCTGAATAAGAATATTAATATTCTACTAACTTTCCACATTCCCACCCTCAAGGATCATGTTGGAGTAGGTTTTAGTTCAAGAAACTTTTACTATATCTTTTAATATAAGAATAAAGAATAATAAAGAAGCTGAGTATGTAGCCTCTTCCTCTCTTGGGGATGAAGATCAGGGATAACCCTATTACCCTAACTTGGACTCCTTGCATGGCAAATTTATGCTCTGCTGCTCTAAACAAAACAGAAACAGATATTCAAAGCCAGATGTTAAATTGTCTCCATTTGGTTAAAAAATTGCAGTTTCCATTTCTTTTGTGTTGCTTTCATTAACTCATACATGTTAAGTATAATAGCATTCCAATAGTTTGTGAATATTTCCATTTCTAACTCAATCAGTTTCAAATTCTAAGAGAAATAAAGTGCAATGTAATTTTTCAAAAAAGTATTTTAATACCTTCCTTTTCAGCATAATAAATAATTTTGCCTAGGAAAACATTCACATCATATTAATATGTTAAAGGTTGCCTTTTAAACACACAGTATGTGCTTATTCTAGTACTATATGCTAGATGAATGCATATTTAATTTGTATAATACCCAGAACACAGTATGATAAAATGTTTCATAGAAGAGGTGATAAAAATGTCACTTAATGCTCATTTATAATATATTTGTCACCATAGGCTTCATATTTAGGTCAGATTAAATTGCAAAGAAAATAATGACTCGAATACACAGTATGCACAGTATATTTGTTTTGTTATATTATATAAAATACTTCACTTACTAACTAGAACTGCCGTTAGTCAAGGACAGATATGGAAATGACAAAAAATGTGAAATGGGTAGCCATAACAAAAGACTACAGAAAGTACTGGAATTTTTTCTGATTTTATGCATTCAGTTCTCTGACTTAATCTATATGTTGGGTATGAACTGAGGTGCCTTAGTCAAGTGGGTGTTCATATGAGATTTGATTTCTGGCAAGGTCACATTCTGTGATAAGGTAAATGGTTTTGTGGTTGGGGGATAAGCAGTGAATATGATATACCTTGACGTTAATAGGTCTATGGCCATGGTCTGCCATGGCATTCTCATTAACAAGCTAAGGAAATACAGACTAGAAAAAAATACTGTACGGTGGGCACATCACTGACTGGATCATTGTGGTAATGAGTAGTCATCAGTGGCTCAATGTCTATTTGGAAGAAGGTATCAAATGGGGTTTCCCGGGGTTCTGTTTTGGGTCTAGTTTTGTTTTATGTCTTAATGATTTTGACAATGGGATTGAATGTACACTTTACAAATATGTAAATGACACCAAATTGGGTGGTGTTGTAGATATTCTAGAGATTCTGACTAGGATTCAGAATGACCTGAACAGGCTGGAAAAATGGTTCACCATTAATTAGATGAGATTCAGCAAGGACAAATTCAAAGTCCTGGTCTGGGGATAGAATAATTCATACTTACAGACTGAAGAATGACTGGCTAGGCTGCAGTGCTTGCAGAGAAGGACCTATGAACCATATCCTGAATAGGAGCAAAGAGTGTGCTATTGTTGCAAAAAAACCCCCAAACAAATGAACAAACAAAAACCAATAGAAGACTGTTATATTAACAGGAGTGTTAACAGCAGTGTCACTTGAAAATCAAGAGGAATATTTCTTCTGCTCTATTCAGCACTGGTAAAGGCCTGCCTTGAGTACTATGTCCAGTTTTGGGTCTCACACTTCAGGAAGAATGTGGACAGTTTAGGAAGAGTCTAGCACAGAGCAACAAAAATGAGACCTCTTATGAAGAAGGGCTGAAATAACTAGGGTTATTTAATCTAGAGAAGAGAAGAGTGAGCAGGGAGGAGATAGCTTCCCCCTTCCCTAGGGATTTCTCTTCCTCTGGCAGCAATTTGGAACAGCCACAAGTCTCCAGATGCACTCTGGACGAATCTTTGTGAGTAAAAACCTGGAAACTACCTAGTAGATTAGAACTAAATAATGTAGTCACATCTTAAAAGGATCACCAAACCCAATATCTGAAGGCTCAACTTATTTTTGTTTGCTCAAAGTGTATTTTCTGACTCCTTTGTTCTGCCCCACCCCCACTCTCTCCCCCTGATCAATAAAAGTATCATATTACAGCATGACTGGATGTTTCACTGTGTAAGGGGAAAAGAAGAGGCCTTTTGTCCCCAGCCTGGCCAGCAGAGCTTGGTTGTTTGTTTCCCTCAATTGAACTTGAAGTTATTCTGGGAGGCTTTGGGCTGAAAGAAGCACCCATAAATATTACCAGTGGGCAAAGCAACCCCAAGGCTTGCAGGTTCTGTGTACCCCAGGCTTCATACAGCCCTATTGGGGACCAGTGCCTTGGTGCTGGCAGCATTCCCCCAGGCTTGCAGGAGTTCTCCAGGAAGGGGGGCAGCCATCCATAGGCTCCCCAAGAGAGACTACCGGAGTGTAGTTTTGGGCCTGGCACAGGGAGGCTCTGTGTAGTAGTCCCCCCTACTGTGCCACTACAGGCACCAGCTCACAATGCTCCATATTTGGGGGGGGCAGAAATTTTCTGGTTTTGGGTGAACAGACCAAATTAGGAGGACACTAGTAAAGCCCCAAATTAGGATGTGGGCATGAGATAGGATTATGAACATGGGATTTTGGCTGACAATATAGAACATGGACAATGTGACGAGTACAGAGAGACCAGTCAGAGACAGCCATGAATGAAGAGTCACTAGGAGGGAATAGAATACAAAAGCAGAGACTTGCAAGTAACAAAGGGTCCCTCCCCATCCTCCTCTGTCCAGCTTGGGTACTCATCCTCCCTCTCTTCCTCCCTGAGGGGTCCCCATCTCCTGGGAGGAGTCCCTGAGGCCACCATGGAGAGAGTGTACACTACCATCCTGTCTCATCCATCCCACTGGGGGGGTGCTCAGCATCCCACCTCCAGGCTGCTGACATACTGATATATGACACCTAAGAGAGAGCCTCAGAGTAAAGCCTGCATCCTGGCCTGATGTTTCTTGGCTCTGCCAAATCTAGGGCTGTCATCAGATATATGTAGAATTGTTTGATTGCTTGTATTATTTATTTTCTGTTATCACTGTGTATCAATAAATTTGCCTTTTATTGAATGGAAAGGTCGTGGTCGATCTGAGGGTGTGTCTTCCCAATGGAACAAGGCATCTGGGTTCTAAAACCAGACCCAACAAAGGGCAATTAGAGAGAGGATGGAAATGGGCTTTTCTCTGTGGTTATAAGGGACAGGACTAGGAAGACTAATCATTAAGCAGGTAAAACAAAAATGAATAGTTTCTAGATTAACTTCACTTAGGAAAACTCTATTAAAAAAAAAACCAAAAACATGAGAAAAAGAAGACTGGGTTATTTCTTCCTTTTATTCCAAAAAGGACTTTGCATTTTGTAAAATTCACTAAGTGACATTGAGTAGAAGACAGCAGTCTGAATGACATAAAAGTCTACTGGAGGGGCATCCCATAATATACAGAGGATACATACACCAAGCTAACTGTGTTCAAGTTGAACAGATTTATAGAGACAGTGAGTTTTGGTGTGGTATTTAGGATCCTTTTTATTTTCTGAGGCACATAGAAATTATAGCTGCAGCAGAGACTTTCCTTCATCTGAACACATTGAGATTGTATGTACCATGTAACAGAACATATTTTGTACTCAATTGTATTGCTGAAACGTCAGAACATTCAATAATATAAATAATTTAGAGTAGAATTTAGCCTATTGGTTTTTTGTTTTGGCAGAGATCAAGATGTATTTTCTTTCAGAATAAATATTGACTTCATCTTTGCATTGGTCAATATTTACTACCTGAGTCAATTAATCTTTGATAGTCACCAGAACAGATGGCAATTTCTATATAATGAGACTGATGGGAAACACGCATGTATCTACAGAAAGGAATGGAGTCCTAAATGTTTAAACAAAAATATTACACTTAACTTTTGTAATTAAAGTAATTAAATGAAGGTTGCTCAATAGCAAAATATTTAGATCTTTATCAACAATAATAATGTTTTGTTATTCTCCTTAGAATTTAAGTAAATAATATGTATGCCCTCTGATGAATTATGGTGCTGGAGAATTGTAAGGAAAGGGTATATCTACTTTATGTTTCCATTTACCTTGAAACTAATTTAACTTTCATCAGTCCTTCTCATAGGTCTCTCATAAGATATTCTTAGTACAAACACAGTAAGAAACCATGCTGATTATGAATTTGTCTACAAAATCAGTTAAGTGGTTATATTGTGAGGTAGAAGTTTCATGTGATGGATAATCACAGCAGTCTTTTGAAATGTCACTACCTTTGTACATTTCTTTGGTTTTATTTGAATTCAGTTCCATTCCTCATTTAGAGAGGCATATTAATTTCAATTTTCTCGTGCTCTCATTAAGAATATAATGAAAGGGGTTGTTAAGGAGTAGACGGGAAAAACAGTGGAACAAAAATCAGCATACTGTGATAAATTCTTCTGTAGTGTAATTCCAAAGAGACCTAAAATGTATGTACAAAAATATGCTAATAGCATCAGGAAATGATTATTTCTGATTCATGGCCTTTTCCACTCACTATATGTAAACAGATCTAAGAGGGTCTGTTCATGTGTTGCACTGTCAGGAATTCTTTGGTTACAATAGCTACCCATATGAACACATCCCTTCAGTTTGACAATAGAAGGAAACTTGAGTTTGTAGGCATCCAGGTAAGTATTGGAAAGCTAACAAACAAATTCACTGACTCACCACAGGGTTTCAATATCAAAAAGAAAATATAGAAAGACGCTAACATCAAATAATTTATGAAAAGTTCACTGAACAAAGTTATTCATATTCATTGACCACATGCAAATTTATAAAGAAATGCCTAAAATCATTTTCTGTTATTAGGCTAAATTCACCAGTTAAATTATTTGTTCCCAATAATTCAATTTTCCATATTTGAATTAACCTGGACTTCACAACTTTAGTCACTAAAACCTTCCATATTTCCCTGTATGGTGATAAGACTTTACTGTTAATCTGAAACACAAATCTTTCTAAACTGTTGCTTCTTGTAAATCATTTAAAATAAATCAACTTCAGAAATTCATTGACCCCTGAAAAATTAATATGATAGTATTATTAAGAAAATGTATTTTCATTAATGTGAGTCCCTTGACCAATGATATTTAATTTTGTGATTATACAAGCATGGATTTCATATGAGATTGGTATTGCCTCAACACAGTATTACATTTGAGAGGCTACAATTCTGGAATCTATATTCAAATTAAAGTAACTGTAATTTACTCAATGGATTTTATAACACTGTAATATTTGTCTTCAGCTACTTTTCTTTGTTCAGTAATAGAGAAGCTGAGGCCTTATTCTGTAATCATCCCACAATACATACATTACTTTTTAGTGTAGCTTAATTTAAGGGAATGTAAGAATTTTATTATACTCATTAGAGTCCATAGTATTAGAATGTATCATTCCCTCCTTCAAGACTTTACCATTAAAAATCTCCCACAAAATGCAATTTGACATTTAATATACCAGATAAAGGTATTGTCTAAAATGGGTAACTATCTGTTCATTGTAATGTAATTGTTGGAGGATTACTGTCACTAGTTTATAAAAGAGGTGTGGTTGAAAAAGGGGAGGAAGAAGTAGATACAAAGTGAGATGATACAAAAATAAGAGAAATTGATAAGTTTGTTCTTTCATTCAAATGGTAAGAAATCTTGGCTACTCTATTAAAACCTATATGACCATGACTTGTATCAGAGTATCTCAAAGCATTTTACCAATTACATTTATTTAACTGCATATTGCCTTCTTGAAGTAGGTAAGAAGCATTTTATCCCAATATACAAATCTATGACTAGTCAAATAACTCTGTTACAATAACTGTATTTCCAGAGTGCTGTAATACTCAATATAATTGGTTGTGGCATTTTTTGATGCTAGAATTAGTGATTTTGATCTTATTCTGGACAGAGTTTGAACTAGAAACCTAGAAGTTTTAGCACTCTGGTCAGTCATCTAACACTCAAGAAAATAACTATCACATCTAAGAATGCATAGACTTAACAATGAAAGAAAACGATCTTTTTATTGACTTTTTAAAGGCCTTGTGTTTAGTTTATGCTGAGGAGAAAATTATTTTATTTAAAAATAAAGATAAAAATGATTAAAATTTGCAACTTAATTAAAATATCAATTTTAAAGCTCGTTGGTTGATGATGATTTGGTAAGCGGGCTCCAGGTCCTTGACCACCTGGTTGATAGCGATCATCACTTGCTGGAATTCATCATTCAGCACAGGGTGTCAAGGGCCTGCAGCAAGGCAGTAGCCCTAGACTTCAAGAGGGCCAACTTTAACGAGTTGAGGAGATTGGTGGGAGAGGCACTGGGGTCCTCGAGGGCAGGGGAACTCAGTGCCCAAGATGAGCAGCTGTTCCTTAAGGAGATGATACTCAGGGCCCAAGGGGTGATGATCCCAACAAGAACCAAGGGGGGCAAGAGTGCCCAAAAGCCACCCTGGCTCACTAAGGACGTCTGGGAATGCCTGGTTGCCAAAAAGGCGGCATACAGCCGGTGGAAGGGGGGCAAAGAGGAGTATACCTCCACTGCTTGGGCCTGTAGGGGGGCTGTTAGGAAAGCTAAGGCGGACATAGAGCTAGGACTAGCATCCAAGATCAAAGATAATAAAAAGTCCTTTTTCAAATATATGGGGAGGATGAGGAAGGCACCAGGAAACGTGGGGCTCCTGCAAGATACGCTGGGCAATCTGGTGGTTGCGCCAGAGGAGAAAGCAGACCTCTTTAACAAATTCTTCACTTCCATTTTCTTGTGCAGGGACCAGGACTCCCCCACCATGATTCAAGAAGGACTCAAGGGGAACGCCTCCAGACCTAAGGTTGAGGAGGACCGGGTTAGAGTGCTTCTTGAGGGGCTGGATGTTTTGAAATCAGCAGGTCCAGATGCTCTCCACCCCAGGGTGTTGAGGGAGCTAGCAGGGGTTATTGCAGGGCCCTTGGCATGGCTTTGCAATCACTTCTGGTGCTTGGGCCAGGTGCCAGATGTTTGGAAGATAGCCAATGTGGTCCCCATCTTTAAAAAGGAAGGAGGGAGGACCCAGGCTACTATAGGCCCATCAGTCTTATCTCAATCCTGGGGAAACTCTTTGAGAAGATCATCAAGGAGCACATCTGTGATGGGCCGGCATTGGGGATGATGCTCAAGGGCAACCAGCACGGTTTCATTAGGGGCAGATCATGTCAGATGAACCTGATTGTGTTTTAAGATCAGGTCACAAAAGCATTGGACGCAGGTGTCACCATGGATGTAGTCTTTCTGGACTTCAGCAAGGCCTTTGACACTGTCGACCACCC
>NW_005842045.1:948831-1034959 GCF_000455745.1 Alligator sinensis
GGGTGAAAAGCAACCTGTTTAAATTTGCTGATGATACTAAAATTTGGGGTGAGGTGGGCTCGCTAGTAGGGAAGGAAAGACTGCAGCAAGACCTGGATAGCTTGCAGGGGTGGGCTAACAAAAATAGGATGCGTTTCAATACTGACAAGTGCAGGGTGCTGCACTTGGGCAGTAGTAACTGGCAGTACACTTATAAGATGGGAAACTCCCTTCTTGAGAGTATGGAGGCAGAAAGGGACCGCGGAGTCACTACTGACTCCAAGATGAACATGGGCTGACAATGCGAGGTCACAGTTGGCAGGGCTAACTGGACCTTATTGTGCATCGACAGGTGCATCTCAAGTAGGTCCAAGGAGGTGATCCTCCCCCTCTACGCGACACTGATCTGGCCACAGCTGGAGTATTGTGTCCAGTTCTGGGCGCCCCACTTCAAGAGGGATGTGGACAACATTGAGAGGGTCCAGAGGAGAGCCACCCGCATGATCCGGGGACAGCAGGGCAGACCCTACAATGAGAGGCTATGGGATCTGAACCTGTTCAGCCTTCACAAGAGGAGGATGAGGGGGGACCTGGTGACCGTCTGTAAACTCACTAGGGGGGACCAGAAGGGTTTGGGGGAGACCTTGTTTCCCCTAGCGCCCCCCAGGATAACAAGGAATAACGGCCACAAGTTGTTGGAGAATAGGTTTAGATTAGACATCCATAAGAACTACTTCACAGTTAGGGCGGCTAGGATCTGGAACCAACTTCCAAGGGAAGTGGTGCTGGCTCCTACCCTGGGGGTCTTTAAGAGGCGGCTTAATGCCTACCTGGCTTGGGTCACTTGAGCCCAGTTTTTCTCCTGCCCAGGGAGGGGGTCAGACTTGAAGACCTACAAGGTCCCTTCCAACCCTACTTCTATGATTCTATGGTTTTTTTATAGATACTTGATGTTGAATTGATTTGTTTAAATTATCTTCAGATTTTAATTAGTCATAGATTGTCAACATGTGAAAAAAGACTGTCATTATTAAATTATGGGGATACGTTGTTAAAATCAGATATAGATATGATCTCCCCTTTTTATAGTTTCATAAAATGTTCAAGTAAATTACAGCCTTGTAATATCTCCATGGTACTTTTATCTTTGATATTATCTTTGTCACGAGTTAATATTGGCATAAAATGTTCTTATAAAAATGGTTGTCTCTCTAATCAGATATGACTGTGAAGTCATGAGAAATATATCATTGGAGCAGGTGAGCAATTCTTCTGAGTCAGAAACCACCATCTGAAACCATTATTAATCCCAGGACATTTGTTGAAATGGATCACTGTCCATCCACCCCCATACTAGTCACCTTTATTCATCTACTTTTGCTGTTGAATAAATATAATGTTACAATAGTTTGGTTTTTTTCTTATTTTCCTACTGCTATCACAGGTACAGCTTGTTCCCACAGCATTTTGAATGACAACCAGATGGTGTGAATACAGAAAAAAGGAACTAGGATAAGAACCATATTTAGCAGCTGCAGATACAATCTTGTGTTTTAAAGGAATCCTGGGAATAGCCCAAAATAGGTACACATTTCTTCAGTCACTCTCCTTTCCCCTCTGATGCCCACATTTCTTTGTGACTATTCCTGTACACATGCCCAAAGCCTCCTCCAAAACATTGGAAATCCATCCCATCAGAGCTGGCTTGATTAATCGAGTCTGTTGGAGCATGGAAATTGATGCGCTCTGGCAGCCTTCCATGTCACATGTATCAGCGTTGTAGTGCATCTCCGTGCTGAAAAAAATGGCAGTGGTGCACTTTGAAATAAAATACATTCAATGAGCTTGAGTTCAAAGTGCCCCACTGCCATTTTTTCAGTGTAGGGACAGAAAGCAATGCTGATGCATGTAATTCATAGATTGTAAGGTGCTGGAAGGGACCTTGCAAGATCATCAGGTCCAGCCCCTCTGTACTAGTCAGGAAAGACAACTGGGGTCAGGTGACCCCAGCGAGGTGACTGTCCAACCTCCTCTTGAAGATTTCCAGGGTAGGTGATTGCACCACCTCTGGAGGGAGTTTATTTCACAGTCTGGGAACTTTAACTGTTAAGAAGTTTTTCCTAGTATTAAGTTTGAAATGGTCTTCCAGGAATTTGTAGCCATTACTTCTGTTTTCCCTAAGGATGCCCTACTGAACAGTTGTTTGCCGAGCCCTTGATGTATTCCCCTGATATAGTGGAAAGCTGCTATCGAGTCCCCTCTCAGCCTTCTCTTTTTTAGGCTGAAGAGCCCCAGGTCCCTCAGCCTTTCCTCATATGTCTTGCCTTGCAAGTCTCTGATCATATGGGTGGCTCTTCTCTGGACTCTCTCAAGCTTTTCCACACGCTTGTTGAAGTTTGGTGCACAGAACTGGATGCAGTACTCCAGCTGCGGTCTCATCAGTGGTGAGTAAAATGGAAGAATCACTTCCTTGATTTTTCTTGAGATGCATTTGGAGATGCATTTGGTTGAGCATGCCAGAGTATTGTTTGACCTGCTGGCTACAACATTGCACTGATGCTCATGTTCATACTATGGTCTATTATTACCGCTAGGTCCCTTTCAGTCATGGTGCTAGTCAGCTTGGCATCACTGAGCCTGTAAGTATGTATTGGGGATTTTCCATTCCCAGATGGAGCACTTTACACATCTCAATGGTGAACTTCATCTGGTTCCAATCTGTCCAACTTGCCAGCCTGTCTAGATCTGCCTGTATCTGCAGCCTATTTTCAAGCATGACCACACTCCCCCATAACTTGGTGTCACCTGCAAATTTGGCCAGTGAGCTCTTCACCCCCACATCCAAATCATTGATGAAGATGTTAAAAAGTACTGGACCAAGCACCGACACCTAAGGAATACCACTGGCCACTTCTCACCAAGACAACACAGATCCATTCAGTAGAACTCTCTGGGTCCTACCCCACATAGCCAGCTTCCTAGCTTCCTAACCACCTAGCTGTCAAGCAGTTAAGCCCACAATCCTCCAGATCAAAGGCCTTTTGGAAGTCTAGGTATGCAATGTCGACCTCCTCTCCTTTATCCAGGTGGTCATAGAAGGAGATGAGATTGGTAAGACAAGGCCTGCCCATGATGAAGCCATGCTGGCTGTCTTTCAGAATCCTACCTGCTGGAAGCGTATCACACACACAGACTCCTTCATGAATTTTTCCAGGAACTTTCCTGGGATAGAAGTTAGACTAATTGGCCTATAGGTCCTCTCTTCTCCCCTTCCTCTCTCCTCCCCTTCTTGAAGATGGGCACAACATTGGCCCTCTTCCATTCATCAGGGATCTCCCCTGAGTGCCACAAGTTTTGTAAGAGTTTCACTAGAGGTCCCACGATGACTTCAGCCCAGCCAGTTTTTTCAGCGTGCTAGGATGAAGTTCTCCGGTCCTGCTGACTTGTGAATGTCTAACTTTTCTAACTGATCACATACCAGCTCAACATCAACAGTAGGAAGGTGGTCATTGCCACCATGTTCATTCTGAACTTTATCTAGTATGATTTTCCCCTTAGTCTGGTAAAATACCAAAGCAAAGTAACCATTCAGGAGTTCAGTCTTCTCCAGTGTCAGTAACCAGCTGTCCTGAGTTGTTAAACAGTGGCCCCATGCTTCCATTTGCTTTCCTTCTGTTTAGTACATACCTAAAGAAGGACTTGATTTCTGTTGCTAGTTTAAATTCAGCCGCCATCTTAGCCTTTCTAATCTGCTTCCTACAAGTGCGGGCCATTGTTGTATAGTCCTCTTTGGGGACTGTCCCAAGTTTCCATTGTTTGTATGTATCTTCTTCTTTTTCAAGAGGACCATGATATCCTTATTAAGCCAAGAGGGATTACCAGCCCTTTTGCTACTTTTCCTCCTCATGGGAATGGACTTCTTCTGTGCTTCAAGGATCGTGTCCTGGAGGAATGAACACTCTTCTTGCACTCCTTTCACCTTCGATCTCTGGTCCCACAGCACTTCCCCTACTATTGCCCTGAGCCTTTTAGCAAAAAAAATCACTTTTTTGAAGTCCAAAACTTCAACACTGCTACCTCATTTGCCTGCCTTGTGACAGACAGTGTACATGATAGTTTCATGGTCACTGTCACCCAGGCTACTCTCTATATTCAAGTCACTCACCGGATCATCTCCTTTGGCCAAGACCAAGTCTAGGAGAGTATTACCTCTGGTTGGACTGTACACTTCCTGAGTCAGGTAGAAATATTTTTTACAGCTCAAGAAGCTATGTGACCAATCTGATTTAGCTGACTGTTCCTCCCAAGAGATGTCTGGGTAATTGAATTCACCCATGACAACCATGTCCTATGCATGAACAGCCTCTACAAGTTCTTAAGAGAACTCCAGTTCCAGCTCCTCCCCCTGGTTTGGTGGTTTGAAATATAGACCTACAGTTAGGTCTCTCACCACATCCCCCACCCACCCCCACCCCATAGTTTCACCCAGAAGGTTTTGAGCTGCTCTTGTTTGGAGCCAATGTCAGCCTCCAAAGAGGTGTACTGCTCCCTCACATATGGAGCTACACCTCCATCTTCCTTCCTTACTCAGTCCCTTCTATGCTGGGTGTAGCCCTCTATGGCTATGTTCCAATCATGTGAGGAATCCCACCAGGTCTCCATAATCCCTACTAGATCATAATGCCCACTAGAGAATAGGAGGGGTAGATCTTCCTGCTTGTTCCCCATGCTCCTGGCATTAGTGAGTCCTCCAACTGAGACCCTTGATTTCCTGTCACACTGAGGGAGAACCATTCCCTCAGCTTTTGCAGGGGTGGCTCTCCTATTGTCCCCAAAATTAAAAGCAGGCACTTTTAATTAGTGTGGCTCACTAATTAAAGCACCCAGTGCCACGTCTCACAGCACATGTAAAAATGCCATTGTTTTTTTTCCCCCCACTATTTTCAGCTCCAGAGTTATACCAAAGGGGCTTCCACAAGTTACCACAGATGGCTGTAACATTCCTATGTTCATATAGTTAGAGGGTTTTTTTGGATACTTGCAGTGCAGAAGTATACAACGGTCTGTATCAAACTTTCACAGAGATCCCCTTAAAAATAGTTAGAAAATGGTATAAATGTGGGGAAGTTGGAAGAGACTGGATAGACAAATAGATGGATATGATGGATCTGATACAGCTTATATATTAATTTTCATCTTGTTAGGTTGCCTTAGGATCATACAAAAACTTTTATAGTAAGGGTTGGAATAAAGCAACATTGATGTATTCAAAATTCAACTTTCCTTATCACTGGGAAGCGTAGGTTAAAGAAGAAAATAATTTACAAGGATCCAACTCACTATAGAGCTCTGTGTTGATATTTGATCATCTTGAACTACTAATTAGGGAGGAGATTTGAAAGGAAAGACAAAAGAAAAGGATGACAGAATGAAAGAAAATAGAAAGATAAAGAGACAAGTAGCTAACTGGAATCAGAAAAAAGCAGTATGGAAAACATCTGGTAAGATATGGGAATCATCTTTGTTTTGTGAAATGTCACATACATTGCAAGTAACAATAAAAAGTAGAAAGGAAATGGTATCATAGAATCAAGAGGGAGAGGATGGCATATACGAATTAAAGGCAAAATTAACTAAGAAAGTGAGGTAAAAGAGAGAGAAAGGAAAGGGAAGGAAAGAGGGAAAGACCTTGAGAAGAGAAAAATATCAGGAAGGAATGTAGGAAAATTAATTATGAGGAATTAGAGAGAGAAAATAGATAACACTATTTAAAATTGTTTTAGTTGGTATTTTTACAAACAATCTTAAAAACATGTATTTTGCTTAACTTTAAAAAAGGCCAAGTCCAGGAAAAACACCAATTAAATGTACGCCAAAAGAAGAAACTAGAATATACTGTGATTATATAATCTGAGTTCTGAAGAACCTGCTGCACTAGGTATTTTATTTAAGATGCAGAACATGGACAGACAGCTTCAACCTCACTGAACTGAAAGTTGATCATGTTATTTTAGGCCTGGTGAGCAAAATTATTAAGACTGCACTGAGTTGAAAGCTCGTTACATTGAAATACATTTTTTTTTAGAGAATGTTTCTGAAGATGTTTAAAATGATACATGTGATTAAGTGTTGTTGAATTAAGGTCTAAGATGTGCATAACATGAGCCACAAGTAAACTTCAAAGTGTTTTGTACAATTCTAAAGTGTTACATTATACAACCAAAATGTCCATTTAAATCATTATAGATAAGGTCTTGGAATAGCTTCTTTACTGCATTTTAAAGGGTTTTTTTTATTTAAAGATTTTTCATTAAAAAATGGGGACTTGGATCCACCATGTCAGGTGCTGATGGCTTTTGTATCCACCACATTCACAAAGGTTGATTGGTATAGGGCACCATGCAAGAGCACCACATTGTTGCACCTGGTAGATAAGCATCATGGCTAGGGACAGAAGTTATACATAAACCAGTTTAAGTGATCAGAAACCAGTTCAAACCTATAACAGAACAGAAGTTCAGTGCACTTAAACCACTTTCAAAGTGGCTGGAACTGGTTTAAGATAAACCTGATTAGATGTGGTATCAGACTTAACTGATTTAGATCAAACGGATTTATGGAACATCTGTCCCAGATCCCCTCCTGGTTCAAGTTAACTCTCAGTCCCCCAGCATCCCATGATGCTTTGGAGCCCTGGGCTGTGTTATCAGCTCCAATGAGCAGAGTCTGCCCTGCCCTTCTGCTCCCTAGATGGAGCACTATCACTCCACATGGCTGAGAAGGGAGTGAGGGGGAAAAATGTGCCCCTCTGGCCCAGCACCAGACCCCCCAGCTAGGTGCTCCTGGTTGGAGTGCTGGGGGGAGAGGAGGGAACCAGACCTCCAGGTGGGTGCTGCCAGCCTTAGGAAGGGAAGGGAGTCTGCAGCAGGGACTTGACTCTTCACCCCAGAGCTACACCCCCTTCTCAGTCTCTGGGCTGGCTGGAAAGTAAAGAGAACCCTGCCCTGGGGCTTCACTCTGCGTGCTTCTCATGCCCCCTTCTCAGCTGCTGGTCTGGCTTAGTGCGTGGGGTGGGGAAAAGCCTGCAAAGGGGCTTGGCTCTACCCCCAGAGTTGGGAGCCAAGAGCCCTACCCCACTTCTCAGCCTTAGGGCTGGCTAAAAGGAGAAGGGAGAGAGGGAAGAAGGGAGAAGAGGAGCCTGCACCAGGGCTTGGCTCATAAGGAGCCCCACCTACTTCTCAGCCTCTGGGCTGGATGAAAAGAGGGAGGAGTCTGTATGGGGACTTGGCTCCACCCCCCAGAGCTGGGCAGAGCTGGAGTCCACTGCCATATCCCCTTCTCAGCCTCTAGGTAGGGTGGGGACAGAAGCCTGGAGCAGAGCTTGCCGCTGCCCCCCAGAGCTGGGATCCATGCCCCTTCAGCTGGCCCAGAGGCTGAGAAGGGGATATGGCAATGGGATTCCAGCCTTGCTACCAGCTCTGAGGGCCAGAGCCAAGCCCCAGTACAGCCTTTTCCCTCTTCCCAGACAGCCCAAAGGCTGAGATGGGGGCCTGGCTCCTGATAAGCCAAGCCTCAGTGCAGGATTATCCTCTCCCTCTTCACCGACTCCCCTCTCCCCTCAGCCATCCCAGAGGCTGAGAAGGAGGAGTGGCTCCTGAATCTGGGATCTTGGGGCAGAGCCAAGCCCCAGTGCAGGGTTCAACCCATTTCCCAGCCAGCTTTGAGGCTGAGAAGGGGGCATGGCTTCCAGGTCTGGGGGGAGCAGATTCAAGCTCTCCTTTTCACCCCTCTCCTGTCTGCCCACCCAGAGGCTGAGAAGGGGGCATAACTAGGGAATTCCAGCCCTGCTCCCAACTCTGGGAAGAGACAGAGTCAGGACCCACTGCATGCTTTCCCCCCATCCATCCTGGGGGCTGAGGAGTGGGCATGGCTCCTGACTCCCAGCTCTGGAGATAGAGCCAAGCCCCTGATGTGGGCTTCCCCTCCTCCTTTCCCTTCAGCCAGCCCCAAGCTAAAGAGGGGGCATGGCACTTAGCTCCCTGCTCTGGGGGTAAAGCCGAGCCCAGGTGCAGACTTTTCTTCCCCTGACTGCCTCAGCCATCTGGGAGGCTGGGAAGGGGGCATGTCTAAGGGATTCCAGCCCTGCTCCCAGATAGAGGGAGGGAGCAAAGTAAAATGCCCATTTCCCCTCCCCTCCTGGACTCTTCCTGGCTGGGGATCAGGTGCCAGGCAGGACAGGTGTCCCCCTCTTCTGACTCCTTGCTCAGCCAGTGAGGAGTTTGAGTAGGGGGAATGGCTTGGGGAATCAGATCCATCTCTCTGCAGTGGCCAGCCAGCTATTAGCGTGGGCCACTGCAGGATCTGGCTGCCTCTCCTGTTGGAAAAGTGAATGTCAGTTCACTTGCTTATTGGTTCAATCAATACAGTTTATAAACAAAAAACAAAAAACCTGCAAAGATTGAATCAAGTCAGTCTCAGGCTTTTTGACTGTCTATACTTAGCCTGGGGGAGCATTGGAAGGGTTCCTGTTATGCACTTATCCAAAAGGAAGCATGTGAACATCAGCATCAGATGTGTAGGCTTATCAAGCTTGCTAAAATAGCATAGATATATTTAGGTAATTGGTTATGCTGGAATTTACTGACCTATTGCCCAGCTTCCTGTCTTTAGACATGTGCTTTACTTTCCAGCAGTGATCATTTCTTCCTCCGCTTAGATAAAGACTGATAGGAGGAAACTATCCTGATCTATCTTTCCATTTCCTATTTGGTGTTTTATTCTAGAAGAGGCATATTAAAGAGTTATTCCTTCTAGTTCACAGTATCCAGGAAATTACATAACAGGTAACTGGTTGAGTTATCATGTGAACTGCCTACACTGCATTTCCTTCTGTGCTCATGAAAGTTGCTTTTGGCTTCAGTTATATATTAGCAAATATTTTCATTTTTAAGTTTTTTTATATTTATGGTCTTCCCATATCTGAAGATTCAGAATTGACTTTTGAAAATATAGCCCTTAGTAGGAGGTGCCAGTCATTCTCTGAAGTAGATTACTGTATTCAAATATAATATGACCCTGATATAAATTCATTAACAATTTCCAGGTATATAATCTAATTATTGGAGGTTTGCCTTGAATTTGTTCCCCTCCCACTGCTACAGCAGGGAAAATAAATCTGGGGGAGTCAGGTAGTCTCCTTGCCCTCTGCCCCACTGCCAGCTTCTTCCTCCTGCAGTTCTTTCTGCCCACCTCCTTATTGTCAGACCCTGCTTTCCCATAGCATATTGAAGCCATGGACAAATTTTTAAATACTATCCTTGAAATAAATAAACATACCTGAAATAATTTTTATGTAGTGAAATTGTGAGAGTTACACATAGACTTAGTTCATCCACAGAATTGAGGCAGCTTACCTCTTTTGAAACTGCTTCAAGTTTCAGTACACATTCTCCATAAACAAACTTCTAAGCAGCATTTTTCTACCTACTTATATATAGTAAAAACTATGCTTTATATTAGCCCAAAGCCAAAAGGCCCATGATTTGTTATATAGTTCATTGGACTTGTACATCTATGTGTACTCCAGATACCCCCAACAAAGGTTCCACAATTTATTTAGCCCATCTGCCACTCATGACTGAAACGAGGTTTCTTGTTATGAGTCCTGGGATCCTCCAAAAATGTATATGCAGATGAGGCTCAGGACAACCTCATCCAGCTCCACCTCCTGGACAGCGGAACCACATTAATCATATATGACAGGCTGAGAGAGGAGGTGACAAAGAGATTCTAGGTAAGCTATCTGGGGCCCCGTTTGTTGATATTTAGCAGACATTTAAGGCTGGTGAAGAAACAGAACTCATTAGAAATAGGAAAGAAGGGCACAGCTCACCTGTGGGAGTGAAGAGGAAGTCAAGATGTATTCAGTTCAGTGGCTCTTCATGACCTGAAAATGAGTCAGCTCCAAGGGGGACTGCGAAAAATGGGCTCTAGCATATATCTTACTCAGATGGGCTTCCCTAATATATCCTTGTGGTAGATTCCTATCAGTATGTTTGCCCTGTATGGCTCATGTGTTTTATAGTTATGCTCAGTGGTGGCTGTCTTTAATCAACTTCATCATTGACTTAGCTTACTGAACACATGCTGCTTTTGGCAGCAGTCTAATGATAGACAATGCATTTAGAGAGGGTGAATTTAGTGTATGTGAATATAAGACGAAGGGTTTTAGTTGTAGCTGTGTTGGCCTAAGGACATAGGCAGGCAAGGTTCTTTGAGTAGAGGTGATATCCTTTATTAGACCAACTGAGGAGCTGGAAAGAAGTTCTTAGCAAGCTTTCAGGTGCAATCACCCTTTTCCAGGCTTCCTATGCCTGAAGGGTGAAGAAGGGCAATTGAACCCGAAAGTTTGTCAAAAACTTTTTTCCAACTACTCATTTAGTCTAATAAAAGATATCACATCTACTCAAAGAACCTTGATTGTAAGACAAGGAGCTTTCTTCACCATACTGACTGGGAGGAGCTAATCTTATATTTGAGTAAATATGGTAATACTTCTCTGGTATGACCTGTTGTCTTTTACAACACAACATTCCTTAGGGTTTCAAGAATAAGGGATTTTTCTGTTTAGTATTTAAGGGGGGGGGGAGGGTGTAGTCTTGAAATGATATAACAATTAAAGGTCCAAAAGGCAAATTAAATATATGAATTGAATGTGTGATCTGATTCACCACTGAGTTTTCTCCAGCTTCATGCAGTTGTTACTCAGCTACATGAAATGTATCTTGTTAGTATAATGCAGAAGTAATATAACGGTGAATCCAAGTTCATGAAAGTTTGTGATCTTGTGCAAAGGTGAAAATGAATCAGTATAGTTCCATTGAACTTTATAAACTATAGTGACTGACATTATCTGAAGCCATGATATTCTCTGTTAAATGCTTTGATAGGTAAGGAAAGAAAAGCATAAAAATGAAATACTTTGGAAAGAAGCCAGTTCAATTAAATGCACTGACCTAATTATATTATACAAGGACTTAGGTCCCTATAACTTGACTAAGAAAAACTAATAGCTTGGGTCAACATATCCAATAATCCATTATTATTATTAATTCAGACAAAAAAGATATAAATTAAGTATTCTGCAATAATTTTAAGAACTTAACACATCGAAAGACACTTTGTGTGACCACTACAAAACCTCTAAATAATTTAACATAATATATTGCTCCATTTTGTTAAATATGAAAGAGGGTAATATTCTGTAAAATCGGAAACAACACAGCATTGTAAATAGTAGGAAAGAAGACTATAGCAGATGCTGTTTTCCAAACTAAATCTCCTCCTACACACTCCTGGGACCTCATTTAATCAAGCATCATGCTCACACTTGATCACGTATATTATTCTGAAATGATGAAAAATTCTGGGAATAAATTAGTCATTTATTGTAGGATAAATTGATTTTTTTTTTCACTCAAGGTACAATGAAAAAATAATTTTCCCACAGCAGTTTATTATTTAGCTTAATCAGAAGCTTTGGCTATCATAATATCCTCAGTTCTAGAGGTCAGAACTCACGACTGTTCTTTTAGAAAAGGCATTTTCTGGCATATTTCTCTTGTGTTATTTTTGTTTCTGATATCAGTTTTGTCTCTTTCAATGCATTCCTCTGACTTAAGGGAATCTCTGTGGCAAAATAAAATAGAATATTTCTTCCTGCCTTCTGTAAGCATCATAGTGATTAAATATAAGTAGGATTCATACTTGAAATCTGTCCCTCTTCCCCTGTTTCTGGTTACTGTTTTTTTCCCCTCCTCCCTTTATGTTATCTATTATTATCCATTTACCTTTTTGCCTCAGTTTTATGATAATGACACAGTGCAATGTGACATTTTACGGATTAATGCATTCAGTTTTCTCCTAAAGAACTTCCATAAACCAACATCTCCAAGGCCAAATTCTAATAACTCTTTACATATCCTTTACCCCAGACACCAGTGAGACTAACTCTGAGTTGCTACTAAACCTGTGTAAAAATACCAGAATGTGGCACAGCCCAATATTCAAGGAAAGCAACTGTTATCTGAGAAATGTTTCAGTTACTTAAAAAGTACATCTTCCTTTAAAAGTAGTTTATGAAAAACTACAACAATCCCACAAATTAGTTTTGGCTGAAAGAAGATATAGGTAATAATTGGTTATTCAGTCAAGACACAGGTGTTATACATATACAATATTATTAAAGTATCAGTGGGCTCATCTACATGTTCATTAATGTGCAGTAGTTACAACACATTTAATTTAGTACTTGCTTACTGAAGTATTAACGAAATGCGCAGTAACTAGAGTTACTGCACAGTAGCGCCAGCGCACAGGTTTTTAGCGATGGTTACTGTGCAATAGCCTAATACTACTGTGCAGTAGGGTATGACCATGGTTTTTGCCCAGCACTCTACTGCATAGTGTTATTAGGCTACTGCACCATTAAGCTTCTTGTGTAGACACACCCAGTGCTCATTTACATTTAAGGTGCTCGCACGATACTTGCTTTACTCTATGTCTAGTTCAATGGCACAAAATGGACACTGATTTATTCAGACAGCTTGTATTGGAAGCTGAGTCCTGGAAAGCTATGTCCCCATTAATACAACTGTGATTTAGTGGGCCTGTCAGAAAGTCCAAAGAGTGAATTCCAATGGAGACTTTGGAGTGAAATTCTAAAATCCAAAGAGTGAATTGCAATAACTGTGGTTGCTGAACAATCAATAATTCCAACCTGCCTGTATAACTGAACCCTTGATTGTTACTCATCACAATCTGCTCTTCGAGAGTGTTGTGCAGGGTTTCATCAAAAACAAACTCGGTTCACCAGTTTTGGGCTCAACTGTTGTACAAGTTTCTCCTCTTTATTTTGTGCTTTGTGGCTGTCCACCTCCCCATTTCTCATCCTCTTTTCCTCTATTTTTCTGTTGTTCAGACTAGAAATCCAGCAGGTGAAAAACCTTGGTGAAATAAAATGATGCTTTTTATCTTTTGCTAGCTATAGTATAAATGGAAAACTTAGAGCAAGGTGATAAACTTTCTCCTGATATGCTGCAGTGCATTGGTGCATACTAACATGATCTATAGTCTTTAAAAAAAAAAAGATGCTTTTTATGGGAGAAGCCCTTGTGTTTATTTCAGAGTGTAAAAGTCTCTGAAAAGTCCTGAGTATGTGAAACCAATGTGGACAGCAGCACAGAGGCTTAGGAAAATTTCCTATAACTGGGCAGTAACTCATTGTAATGTGTGTTGTAATGTGATTCACTGCAGTGTATTTTAAGAACAAGAGATTTGTGTAGGTGATGTGATGGTTTAATGAACAAAACTATCGCATTAAAAGATCACAGTTCAAATTCTCATTAAGCCCTGCATTCTATATGTGAAATGAGAAAATATTTAACAGAGCATGATGTGATGTTTTAAATGTTCCTTCTCAGTGGAGGTCTACACTGGAAGACATAAACTTCCATTATAGCATTTTGAAGTAAAGTGGATTTGTGCTATGGCCGGTACTTGCACGGCTACAGTAATGCCTGTGGTGAGTGCAAACTTGCCAAAGTGAATCATCTAAACTACCCAGACATCTGCTGGTAGGATCAGTCAGCCAGGTCTGAATGCTTATGTTGGAATGGACTCCCAAAAGAGGTGGTGCTCTCCCCTACCTTGGGAGTCTTCAAGAGGAGGTTGGATAGATATCTGGCTGCAGTATTATGATCCCAGCATTCATTCCTGCCCAGGGCAAGGGGTCGGACTTGATGATCTGTTCAGATCCCTTTCGACCCTAGAAACTATGAAACTGTGTAATCATAACCACAGACCAACCAAGTACACTGTCCCATAGAACTGCAGTTGTCAGGCAGGAAGTTCCTGAATCTTGACTTTCACATAACTAAATGAGTTTTGCTGCATTTTTTACTTCTGGAGGTGGGAAAAAGAAGAGTTCAGAATAAAATTGTATAGTGTCTCCTGTATTTTCAAAGAAAAGAAAGAAAGAAAGAAAAGGCTTCTGAGATTTACAAGTACAAGGAAGGAAATTAATGAGATATAATATAAGAGTCATCTTGGTCCTTCAGAATGTGAGAGTTTTTTTTTTTAACACAGGCTTTGGTGAAATTCTGAGGCATAAAATATCTTCACACAATTTGATCTGAGCAACATGAGAGTAGATGAAGTTCAATACAGGTAACAGACCGATGATGGCTAAAAGGAAGGGGAATAATGAATCATTCACAAGTCTAGGTTATAAATTATGTACAGCTTCTAGACAAAGGTTTATAGAAAGATGCAATAAGGTGCTAGGTTCCCAGAATAACAAGCATAGGCTCATGTCTGAGATGCTACCCCTACCCACAGCCCTAGGCACTTTTGTAGGATCCATGGGCACATCCAGATGAGCATGCACATGTGCTTTGTAGCACTGCAAAATGCATGCAGCACACATGAAAAGGTTCTCCACACTGCATATTTGGAGGTTCCCCTGGACTTCAGGGTGGGGAAGGCCCAACTCTGCTTTTGAGCATTGCATGTTGTCTGTGTGTGCACTGCTCCATTTTTTTTTCCATGGGTTTTTCTTACCCTGGATATCTAGGGGTCAAAAAAACCTGCAGGAAAAAAAGCAGAGCAGCGTACACAGAGACAGCCCACTCTTGCAGTGCAGAGAACATCTAAATGTATGGTATGTGGTGCCGCAGACGTGTTTGTGGCACCACATACTGCATGGCTACACTCATCTAGACATGGCCCATGAGTTCAAACCCACGCCTCTCTGCTTAGCCTTAACAATCAGACTAAGGTGGGGTGGGGTTATCTCCACCCTTCCAGTAGAATTTGTGCCACTCTGCAGCAAAGTATATTAGACTCCTGGGGCCAAAAGGAGAGATCAGAAGAGGGAGTGTGACTGCAAGCTAGTGGTTAGAACAGTCTTCAGTTCTTACTGGGTAAAAAAAACATACATGGTCCTTGGATCAGGAATAGAACCCAGGGCTTTACCTAAGGGAGTGGAATTCTGAAGTCCTTCAAGTTGAAAAGCACATTAAACTTAGGTCTTCCACCTTCTGGCAAATGTTAATTACCACAGTACTATATGAAAGGTGGGCAAAGTCAGACATGTTTTAAAACAAAGCAGCCACAACTGAATATCATAGTTCTGGTCCTTTGCCTGTGTATTAGATCTGCTCTGAATTGCCTGCTGGGTTGGGCCAATCCATGGATTCAGGGGAGGAATACATGGTTCTTGGATCCCTGTTCAGCTTTGAGTGAGCTGGGTGCTGATCTCTCCAGATGAGCGCACACAGCAGTGTGCATATAGGGCTTGAAAGTCAAACAGGGAATTGCCTTTTGGTTAGGTGGCAGCAGAACTGCTCTTTTAGATCTGGATGTAGGTAATTTAGTTCCATCTAATTCTTGCATTAGTCTTTATTGGATGTAGCTCTCACATGTTGTTCTGGGCAAATAAAAGCCATTGACTCGATATGCAATGGTGTCCTACACAGGGAATTATGTTAGACATTTAATAAGAATGGAAAATAACACAGAACATTTCAATATTACTATTATAAATAGCATGTCCTTGCCTAATTTCAGCTATTCAATTTCAAAGAACAACAACAAAATCAATAATTAATAATTCTTAGATAATAATATGAAACAGTAAGTTGCTCTTGGAAGAAATAAAGCAAAATAATTATACTTAAAAGTGGTGTAAATGTAATTTTGAATAGCCAAACAAAAATTGCTATTGGATGGTAATATTAAATAATTCAACTATAGAAACTGTACAGAGGCCAACATACTGTCAATCAAAGATAATGTACTTAGTAAGAAAGGAGATGCAATGGAAAAGGCATGAAAAATGTCTATTTTAACTGATTAAACCAGTACCTCTGAAATATCAGTGTGGCTTTTTGGTTGTTTGGTTGTTTTAATATTTTTCCTGTATCCCTTACTTGAAAGCTCTGCTTTCTTATGAACATAGATAATTGAAAGATAGTGTGCAGATATCATATTTTGTATTATGTTCCATTTCTTCTTTTTATAACATTTTTAATGATAGGTAATCTGATATTTGCAGACATTTTTTTTTCAAAGCAAGCTATTACATTTATGAGTAAGCTTAAAAGTAGAAATTTAAGAAACAGCAAAACAAACTAAACAGATATGTACAGTAATATATATGAATACACCTGATATTTTGCTGAAATAGTTCCTAGGGAATGTTGTTTCAGAGATGTTTGCCATAAAATTCTGATGGATAAAGGGAAATCAGAAGTATGTCATGTTGCTGTTGTGCAGATCAGCTGTAATGATATGAGACATTTAGATAAAATAAAAAAATATCTGAATCTTCACTATAAATCAAAACCAAATTGAACCCAAGTTTTTTTTCTGATGTTAGAAAAAGTCTTGTTCCTTGTTGTTTTGATTGTTATACTTCTCACGACTTCCTGATTTGAGACCTAGAATGGAAAAAAATCAAATACCATGAAGGTTCTGTTCCTGTGCTGTTCCTTGTCAGGCCCAACTAGAATCTGATCTTGTAAGACTTCAGCTCAGCATTATGATCAAAGCAATATGGATAAAGTTATGAAAAATTGAAACTAGTTTTTGTTCTTCCCCTGAAACACAAAAGTGAGAGAAAGCAAACAGAAAACTGCCATTTCCACATAAAACGTTTCCAAGCTAAAACTTGTGGTTATATATAAATGCAGTATTTCTGAACTGACCCCTTCCTTTCATTATCTTTTGTGTAAGTATGTCCCCTTTAGTACCACTGTAGTATGGTACCCCATGTACTATAGGGACAACAATTGAGCTTGATATTTTTCATTCAAAAATATAGTATAGGCAAAAACTTGCCACACTGCCCTACCCAGGCACCTCAAGAGAGAAAGAACATAGGATGCCTCCATAGCTATTGATTACTTGGCTTCTCTTCTCAAACTATGAGCAATAACACCTTCTGGTGTAGTGGTTTTTTTCACTGTCAATACCTGGTGATTAATGAGAAACTAAAAGGAGACTACAAAACAGGCTCTGGCAGCAAACACATCATGGACCAAATTATCACTGGTATCAACATCAAATTCAAATGGACCAGTTCCAGTTAGTTCATACAATAACACTGAACATCTGTCAAAGCATAATAATTACTTGGGCTCAGCCTGACCAAGGTCTGACAATGTAGCATTAATCTCTGAATCATCCAGGAGCCCTGCCTGTTTTTAAATGTAAAGGCACTTGTTGAGCTGAGTTAACTTGTGGTGAAAAAGTACCCTGTAGCCTTGGAGTTTGAGTTCCTCTGAGACTAAAACAAAACTATCTGGAAGATAAACAATTGGTTTTGTCTTATATGAAAAAAATGTTATACTGCTATCATTTTATGCTCTATAGGTGACCATACCACTACAATATCACAATCTTTGGATCCATAGAACTATTTTATTGGAAATATATTTCCAGCTTCCCTCAAGCCTTTTATAGCTTTTCAGAAATCTAATAAGGTAAAAAGGTATTACAACACAAAAGGAGAAAACAAGTAAATATGAAGAAAGAGGTAAAGTTGGATATTGTTGGGCAAATATAAATGGAATGCTTAGTTTAGGACTTCAGTTTCATCACATGTTAACAAAATGATAAAAAGCGCCCTCATTTTGTGCCTATAAATTAAAACTTTTTTCATTGGTCTGTTTGCTTTTTACTTAGGGTATGATACAGGTCTGTGAGATTGTTCCATAAACTAAGATTTATATCAAGGTTTAACGTCCTATATCACTAATCCCATACTCAATCATGTTTTAACTACTGTAAACAAATTTCTCTATGTATAAAATTAAAATGTGTGTAATAAAAATAGCTAAATAAAATATCTCCTCCCAGTTCAATGCAATCTATATTTACTCTTTTAGAGCTCAGCTCTAACATTTTTAATTTCCCCCCCTAAAAATAAACATATCTATGGCCTCTTTCTCTTTGTTTATAGATATCAATACTTGAATCTCCAATCCCACAGTCTCAGGAGTACTTATTATTTACATTGCCAAAAATGTTCAAATATGATTGCCCAACGTCAGTAAATAATGATGAAAAAAACTTAATTTATTAAATTATAGAAAAGTACTATAAAATGTGAATTTCCTAATGTTGTTTTGAATGTTTTAAAATGAAACAGCATGAAAAGCCAATGATTTCAGCCACTGGGAAATTAAGTATTTAATTAACTTTTAATTTTCTAAAAAGGTGCTTTCTCCATAAGCAGGCAAGAATAGCATAGCTGTAAAAAGACCACCCTGATACTGGCATATGCAATAGGAAAGTAGGAAAGTCTGGCTGGAGGGGACCCCATAGTCATTTAGTCCAGGCCCCTGCTCAAGGCAAGGATCATCTATGACCATTTTTTCAGCGTATTTAAGTCATTCTCAATGCTAGCCATACTCTTTGGCATAACTGCAACGTCACCCAACTTGGTTTCATCTGCAAATTTTCTAAGTGTGCATTTGGTTCCATCATCCAAAACAACAGTGAAGATATTAAACACAACCAGACTCAGGAGAGACCCCTGGGGAACCCCACTTGATACCTCCTCCCAACTAGATGTTGAGTCATTGATGAGTACTCATTACCATGGTGATCCAACCAGTTATGTATCCATCTTACGGTACTTAATCTTTATTTCCTTAGCTTGTTAATGAGAATGTAATGGTAGACTGTGTCAAAAGACTTACTAAAGTCAAGGCTTATCATGCCCACTGCTCTTCCCCTGTCCACAGAGTCTGTCACCTTATCAAAATGGAAATCAGGTTGGGAGGCATTGGTAAATCCATGCTGACTCTTTCTGATCACTTTGTTCTCCTCCAAGTGCTTCAGAATAGATTCCTTGAGAGCCTGCTCCAAGATCTTTCCAGGCATAGATATCAGACTGACTGGGATGCACTTCCCCGGATCCTCCTCCTTCCCTTTCTTAAAAATGGGGACTATCTTTGCCCTTTTCCTGTCATCTGGGACTTCACCAGACTGCACAGGTTCTCAAAGAGGATAGTTAGCAGCAGTGATTACACAAGATGCTACTGCACTTTCATTATTGCACATTTATTTAGTACTTACTAATACAAGTACTGGGAAACTAGTCGACTCTGTCAGACTCTGGCCAGAAACCTGGCCATTCTGCCAGATTACTCCAGTTACTGCTAATTTATTTAGTACTTGCTAATACAAGTGCTAAATAATCATGCAGTAACCAGAGTTACTGTGCAGTAGTGCCAGCAAATGTCTTTTAAATGATGCTACTGCACAGTAGCCTAATAATACTGTGCAGTAGCATATTAGCACCCCCATCACCTTTACTTTTTGCCCAGAGTCAAATAGTCAATTTTGATCTGCTCAAGGTCACCTCTGCCAGTACCATTAATGCTCATATGAATGAGAAGTATGGGATAGTAGTTTAAGGTCCAGATGAATCTCAGCAATCTTTCTATGATATCTCTGATGTGGTCTTGTGGCAGGCAAGAGACCTCTCAAGACAACAAGTCAGTCCAAAAGATGGATGTCTTTGTGCCCAGCAAGAGAGAGTCACCAACCACTATGGAGCAGACACAGAAGCTACCATGTTTGCTCCCCCTACTCCCTGCCTGATCTGATCATCAGAGAGGAAAGCCCCCATGTTGGCTTCCCCCTCCTCCTGCTTGCTCTGTTGGCCAGAGCAGAGAGGCTTTGATCTGACAGAGCTGAAGCCTCCATTTCCCCCCACCCCTGCTCTGTGGGGCCCAATCCTTCCTTCTGGGCAGCACTTCCCACTCCCATACCACCCCTGGCCGGTCTTCCAGGTGTGCCATGGTGACTCCCTCTAGAAGACTAGGACTGGGCATGGGGGGCAGCCAAACAGAGATAGCCCCCACTCAGCTCTACTCAGTTGCCATCAGCAATCTCCAGCATGCTGAGTCATATGGGAGAGCCCCCTCATTATGGCCTTAGCCGGTGCAGACATCTGTATGCTCCGTTCACTTCAGATCCAATTTACACAGCTTAGAGAAACCCACATAGATTGCATAGATTCTGCCTTGGGCTTTTTGAATGTCTGTACTTAGCCAATGTGTTCAAGTTACCCATGTTGGTTTTCTCGCTCTTCAGTGTCAAGCCAAATAGCATGTCACAATTCGAGGGTATGCACATGATGAATTTCAGAGCACTGTCTCATACTAAGTATCAATGCTAAGTAACAGTAACATTTTCTCCCAACAGAAATCAAATCAACTGGGCAAAGCAGTCCACCATTATGTATTTGATTCTATTAATCATTTTAGGTTAAATTCCCTGGTTCTACATGTAGATAGAAGGAGGGGTAAAAAGCTTCTTTTATACCCTGTGTAAGAACCAAACATCATTGCAATAATGTTCTTCTGGGGATACTCTGTGCCCAATAAAAGCAGAGTAGCACTGAGCATTTTGCCCATAGCCTATATCAGTCATAGCTGACCAACCATGTAGTATAGATATACAACATGGATGGTATTCAATTATTTGACCACTGGCAATTGTTGCAATGGTGAAAGGACTTCTATGTTAAAGCAGAGTATCAGAAGGTTTATATTCAGACTCTTTCATTGCAGACAATTTTATTTCAGTGAGCTAAAGGTCTGAAACTACAATAAACCTGAAGATATTTTTTTCCCAATTCCTTCTGCATTTATATGTATTAGGTAGTTGTACTTTATAAAATCTGGGACCATTTACTGTAGACAATGTTTGAGCAGGTGACCATTTGTCTTTTTAGCATACTAACAACTGCACCCCATCATTCAACAAAAGTAACTTCACTACCTCTACCATATTTATTTGCACCTGTGAAGTGCAAGCTTCTTATAATAGTTGGTTTCTCAGTTTTGCATTACCAGAGCTTCAGTCATGTTTTCCAGTTATTAACCAGGGAAGTGATTCCAGATTGGTTTCTCAGCAGTGTTTGCATGTCTAGATATATAAATGTATATGAATAAAAGTCCCAATTTTTTCTTCTTAAAATACTTTGACAGTGAACATTCAATGGTATGAATTTGTCTGCACATAAATTATTTGTATCTTCTTTAATGCATTCAAAACTTCAATGTTTTTGCAAAAGGTTTACATTTGTATAGCATTTTGAGAACCAGCATGGCTATTTACATGATTACATACTCACATTTAAAAATGTTTGAAGAATCAGTTCCTTGGTTGTGATAGACATACAAGCTTGTGTTCACTTTTGAGCATATGAGAGTACAACGAGACATACCATATTTTCTTGTGTATGAGACATAACAGCATGTCAAATACTCCCTTCACCAAAAAGGGATAAAATTCTTTTTTCATAGCAACCAATAAAGAAGTTAGGGAGGATAAGAGGAGGTGGAAAGGATGAGGATGTTGTTAACACAAGGATCCTTCTGCTACAGATGTGGCTTTCATAGGAGGAAAAGGGAAAGTCTGCTGTGCAGTAAGAGATAAACCAATGGAGATGGCAATCCTGCAGGTGTGACTGGTGCCTCCTGAGTCTGGAGGGGCATGATTTGTGGGCAGGCCTGGGGGCAGGCCAAAAACCCCATATCCACTCTTATACTTCTGTGCCATGGCTTAGGGTCCCCCCTCCCCCAATACGCCACGGGCCCGCATGGCAAAAAATCTTCAGCAAAAAACTTCCCCACTTTTGGGGGCCAATCTCGGGGCGGGGGGGCATGTGCTGCCCTCCTTCTCCCCCACCCCATGCCTCCCCTACCAGTCTTCTATGCAATCCTGTGGTCCAGGGTACGTAGAAGCAAGGACAATGATGGGCTGCTAAAACCCCTTCCCACCCTCACCTTTCATAGTTTCATAGTTGGTAGGGTCAGAAGGGACCTGAGCAGATCATCAAGTCCAACCCCCTGCCATGGCAGGAAAGAGTACTGGGGTCAAACAACCCCAGCAAGGTGTTCATCTAACCTCCTCTTAAAGACCCCCAGGATAGGAGCCAGCACCACTTCTCTTGGAAGTTGGCTCCAGATCCTAGCCGCGCTGACAGTGAAGTAGTGCCTCCTGATATCTAACCTAAATCTACTCTCTACCAGCTTGTGACCGTTATTTCTTGTCACTCCTGGTAGTGCTTGGGGGAACAGGGACTCCCCCAATGCCTGCTAGTCCTCTCTGACTAGTTTGTAAATGGCCACTAGCTCCCCCCTAAGCTTTCTCTTGTGGAGGCTGAACAGGTTCAGGTCCCTTAGCCTCTCCTCATAGGGCCTGCCCTGCTGCCCCCTGATCATGCGAGTGGCCCTCCTCTGGACCCTCTCCATGTTATTCACATCCCTCCTGAAATGCAGCACCCAGAACTGGACACAGTACTCCACCTGCAGCCTAACCAGTGTCTCATCAAGGAGTAGAATCACCTCCTTGGACCTGCTTCAGATGCTTCTGTGGCTGCACGATGAGGTGCGGTTGGCCTTCCTGACCGTGTCCCCACACTGTCGGCCCATGTTCGTTTTGGCATCAATAATGACTCTAAGATCCTTTTCTGCCTCTGCACTGACAAGAAGGGAGTTTCCCAGCCTGTAGGTCTGATGCTGGTTCTTCCTCCCCAGGTGCAATACCTTGCACTTGTCAGCGTTGAAAACCATCCTGTTCTCATCCTCCCACTCCTGTAACCTGTCTAGGTCTGATTGCAGCCTATTCCTCCCTTCTAGCGTGCCTACTTCCCCCTACATCTTAGTGTCGTCTGCAAATTTGAACAGGGTACTTTTTGCCCCCAAATAAGCCGCTGATGAAGATGTTGAACAGTGCAGGCCCAAGGACCGAGTCCTGAGGAGCCCCACTGCGCACATCCCTCCAGGTTGAAAATGACCCATCCACCACCAGCCTCTGGGTGCAGCCCTCCAGCCAGTTAGTGACCCATCTGACTCTGCAAGTGTCAAAACCACAGTCCCCTAGTTTTTTAATGAGAATGGGGTGAGAGACAATGTCGAAGGCCTTCCTAAAGTCTAGGAAGACCACTGTTTCTCCCAACCTTGTCCTTCTGAAACAGAATGTAGCCTTCAGTTTTGATGGTCCTGTTATAAAAGCTATCCCACCAAATTTCCGTGGTACAAATGAGGCCATAGTTCATTTCAAAAGCTGTGATTTCCAGCTCATCTTGTTTGTGCCCCAAACTTCCGGCATTTGTATACCTACCCCCCCAGCTTTTATGCAGCCCTACTCCTGCAATCCCTTGCTTCATCCAGGGGATCAAGAGGTGGAAGGGAGAGAAAGAGATAAATAACGTACGACATTGGTATTAAGTCAAAACAAGTTAAAGTTTACATAAGGGAAATATTTAAATGCACACTAATCTTAACTCTGACTGATGTCAGAAACACCTCTGTGGAAGTCAGACTTCCTCTATGACATGTATCCCCTAAATACTTGGAGTGACATTTTGAAGGCAAAAACAAACAAAAAAGAATTTAAAAAATAATTACATGTAATATAAACCTACATTTAAAAAAAAAATCATCTTTTTAATAGGAATCCATTGCAAAGTTTGTTTCATTTCTGGTTTAGGCATGCCTGGTTTTTTGTACACCTTTATCTCAGCAGTGATTCCAAGGCCTAATATTTATAAAGGATGAAATATATCATAGAGCTCCCAACATCAACAAGAGAACAAGGTAAAGGCAAAGATAAAATCAAGAATGTTAAATTGGTACACACAAATGTAATTTTTTTTTTTTCCCAAAGGGAAAGATACAAATACCAAAATAAATAAATGTATCTATTTAGAGGGGAGAGGCTACTATGGAGGAAATGAAAATGATCAAAACAAATTATTTTAAAGAAAAAGTAGCCATGGTCCCATAACAGGGAACGTCCACTTCTACCCCCGTATCCAAGGATTTTGTGACCTGGTCATAGAAGGCCACCAGGTTGGTCTGACAGGACCTGCCTCTAATGAACCCATGTTGGTTGCCCCTGAGCATAATCTCCCCTGCTGGCCCCTCATGGACATGCGCTATGATAATTCTCTTAAAAAGCTTACCCAGGATCGAGGTAAGACTAACTGGCCTATAGTTTCCTGGGTCCTCCTTCCTCCCTTTTTTGAAAATGGGAACCACATTGGCTCTTTTCCAGTCCTCTGGCACCACACCAGAGCACCTTCCCACCCCCAGTTCTTTCAGTGGCAATGTTGGGGCTCAGTGGGCTCAACACTCACTGAAGCCATGAAACCTGTGGAGGCAGGTTCCTTTTTTGCTTTTCCCTATCTGTACCTACAAATTCTGGCCAGCATTCCCTGGTTCGTTTTCAAGGTAACAGTATCTAATTACAATTACCCATTATTTGTCCTTCTAGAGCTTTGTTATACACATGAAAATATTGTGAAATAGAAGTCAACCAATCTAGAAATCAAACACATGAATAAATATTGTGGTCTAATTAATTTTTCCTATTTTTGTCAAAGTATTTTTTCTAAGAATGTTCCCTTTTAGACAAGGTCTAAAGGAAACTTATAAGCCTGTAATGAAAAATTAGTACCTGCAAGCGGTACTGGTGAAAAAGGAAAAAAGTCATGTTTAAAAGGATGTACATATATGCAGGATCAAAACACAGGTTTTTAAGTAGTAAGTAGTATAGGTGAAGTGGGTGCTTTCATATTGCAGGTCCCTCAAACCCATTCAATAATGTGGTGTACATTAAGTTCTCGACTATTGTTTTGTTCGTATGAAAGAAGTATTTTACCAGCCATCCACAGGATGTTTTGCTTGGACTACTATTATTAGCTTCTAGAATTATCATCACTGTATACACCAAATACTTTTTCACTCAACAGATGGCTTATAAAAATTAAGGAAAAATCTGAGTAACCTTAAAAATAATTTATAACAGATATCTGAACACACCTACCTTTCATCACCTATACTGAGTCTAGGATCTGGATTAAAATAAAATTTCCACAAGAAGTTCTTTTTTGTAAAAATCCTATAGACCCCTTTTACTAATAAGATGTATACATTGATTGTTCTGACCCAAATGGTCACTTCTTTCTTTTAATTTACCACTGGGTTGAGTAATTTTATTGTGACTTCACAGCAACTGATAAAGGAGATAGGGAGGATACAGGCAGAGGAAGGTATGAAGACGTGACTTGCAAAAGAATCCTGCTCCCACAAAGGGAGTTTCTCACATTCATGACACTAATTATTCCTGACATGTTTTATATCTATGAGAGTCCAACTTTTGCTTAGTTTTGGCTCTTTCTGGTAGGTGGTACAGGATATATGTATGTGTGCGCGCGTGTGTGTATGTTTTCTTGGGTTTTTTGGTTTTGTTTTTGGATTGTTTTTTTTTGCTTGCGTGTGAAATTTATAAAGGGACCCAAACATCCAAACAAGCTGTTTCTATATTGTCATTCCAGACCTGTCCCAATAAAAGATTTTATCTGGCCTGCAGTGGGTCCTTCAGCCTCCTCCCAGCCCGGGTAAGTGGGGAAGCCTGTGCCATGGCACGTGCAGCCAGTCCCACCACCTGCAGATGCACAGAGGGGTTGGGTTGGCTTGGCTTCTGGACTCACTTCCTGATAGCTCCCTCAACAGCAGCTCCTTCCAGCTGCTGCTGCCGGTGTCTGCCATGACCACCAGATTTGGCTCCCACTGTCCAGGAATCCCAACCCATTCACCTTGCACCCACGGCTGAGGACATCAGACTGAGTGGGCAGACAGGGTCTCTGTAGAGACCCAGGATTCATGCAGGTAGGGTGCACTAAGCTGGGCAGATGGATGGGGCCACAGATGGGTGAGGAGCAGCATCCAGGAGTGGGATGAATGAGCAGGGGGCTGGGCTGGGATCAGGATTGAGGGGCAGTGACAGTGCAGGGTCAGGGGCCGGGGTAAGCCCCAATCCACTGCCTGCATGTCCCTGCAACAGGTGCCAGCTCATGGGCAGGTGTGTGCAGGGAGCAGATTGTGGCTCTGCCCAGCGCCCCAAATCTGTGCTGTCACAGCACTGGGATCCTGATCACAGCCCCAGCCCTGCCCACCCAGCCTGCTCCCAGATGCTGTTCCCCACCCACCCCTGGCCCCATCACATCCACCCAGCTGTGTGGGGCAGACCTATTTAGGGAGTTTTGGTGAGCTCTTGTGGGCTGGGACTGGGGATGCTGGCCCAGTATGGTGGGTAGGGTGGGTGCTGACTTGGCCTGTGACAGCTCACCAAAGCTCCCTAAGTGACCCTCCAGCCAAAATAATTGCCTATCCCTGCCCTAGACTGTTAGGGTTTATTTGTGCAGTAGCAATTCTGCAGTTACCTATTTCATTAGTCAGTTTTAACATTTTTGATGTCAATACTATAGTCTTCAAAGTGGCATTATTAAAATGACAATTATATCTTGCCAAAAAATCTGAGAGTTTTCAAGCTCACTACTTTTATTTTAAGTTTTAAATTATTACATGTTGATCTGATATCTCACTCTGTTTCTGGACACAGATAAAGAAGTAATGCCTTTCATGTGAAGAAAGTCAAAACTAAACTGTGTCTAGTTTTTAAAACTCTTTCTCACAGATGAATGTGTTTCAAGCCACAGTGCTGCTTCTCCTTCATCTAGCAGGAAAATAAAAGGTTTAATTATTTTGTTACTTTTAATTTACTACCATTAGATAAATTAGAAAATGTTGGTTCAACTTCAATGATATTTTCAATGAGTTTAGCTTCAGTTTGGTGAACAGTGTTAATAGTCTGATACAAAGTTATTATGGTTATTAATTATTTGGGTTATATTATAACCCAAAAGCTCAACTGAGATCTGAGTTTCAGCTGGTAGAAACTGGAAAGTTATGAGGCCAGCATAAAGTCTTGTACAGAGCAGAGTGAAGAAGGATGAGGAATATTTTATGTCTTCTCAAATAATCTCAACTGACACCTCATTTACTAACTACTTATATATCTGCAGACACCTTATTTATAGAGCACAAACACATTGTGAAAGGCTGCCTGCCCCAAAGAGCTTACAATCTGCATAAGGAACACAGAAAAAAAAGCAAAAGGGAAAGCAGAAGTGCAAGGAGTTATGCAAGGATGCAGAGCAAGTCAAATGCAGAGCCTCAGAACTCAGGTACTCTGTCAACTGAGCTATACAGCTTTGTCTTGAGATGTGAACTATCCTGGGCCTTTGTTATGCCAATTTTAGAATAATAATATAATATTGTAACCATCAGAGCATAAACCTGTTAATAATAACCAGCTTGGACCTCACAGTTATTCCACTGATTTTTGTGATGATGTGAAAAAGAACATATGTGCAAACAAAATCTGTGATCATTGATGGTGGTCTACCAGAAGATTGTGCTTTAGGTAATACTCATCTCTAAAGTGAAAAGCTGCAGCATAAAATTCATTCTCAAACAAAAGCCTTTTTCTTGGGTGACCTGCTTGTATAGATGGACATGGCCACAGTTGCAATCAATGCCTACAAAGAGACTTCTCAGGACAGCAAACATGACTATGATTATTCACAAAAGAGATTTCTTCAGCAGATTTCGTCAGGAATTCTACCTCCATATGGAGGCCCATTGCCTGTATTCATCTGTGTTCAGTTCACCCACAACATGAACACTTAATATTCTGAGTTTCAGTAGAAAATAAATATAACTTGGATTTATTACTTTCTCTATAGATTTTCTTTCTGTTAAACTATGCCAGCTACACATGGATCCTTTGCTAATTAGCAATATTTAACAAAGCTGTACAACTGAAAAAAGAAAGACACAAGGATAGATCTTCAGCCAGTATAAGTTATCAGAACTCCATCAAAGCTCATAGAATAGCTTCAGCTTATACCAGCTCCATTTTTGGCTAACTATTTAGGATCACATTCTAACCTGAGTATCTAAAATGAAGTTCCAAAGACTGTATGCATAGTGGAAGGATTTTCCAAAAGGCAGTTTCAGCTTGTGCCTTATTCTGCACCCTTTAAAGTCAATATAAAGAAGAGATCGGGCCATAGAGAAGGTACACACAAGGGCAGTGTTCAGTACAGCTGTTTGTGTGATAATAGAAGCACATCTTATGCCTAGAATTTATGAGGATCTGAGAACTGATTTGCTTGCCTACTAATAGGTCCTAGGAAAATGTGTCCATATTACTTTTCAAGGTCAAGGCATTTAATGGCTTAATTCTCACCGCTCACATTCCCCCAAACTTACTCAATTATACTAACTCCCAAATATTTTACCGTTCATAGTCCCCAAACCCTAAATCTAGCCATCAACACACAGAAGTACTTCCAGTTGCCCACATTTCAACAGCATCTACAGATTGTACACCAACCTGACTCTTCTGTGCTCAATTCCTTCTCCTCTTCAGCTATAAAATTACACCCCTTTCTCCCCATTTGCCAGTTCCCAAATGTCAACTTTGCTCCTATAAGTTCTTTTCCCTTGGCAGTTTCCCTGAATGGCTAAATAAAGTCAGCTAAGAAAGGAAAAGAAGCACCTGGTGCAACTAATGTGGCCCTGGACTACGGGGAAAGGTTTATCAATCTCTGGCAACAACAGCCAACCTGAGCTAGAGTCTGTTTCCTCAGGGAGTCTCTGCAATAACACAGCAAGTCTTGGCAGTATCACATGCAACTGCATAGTTTTCATCAGCAGAGGACAGCCTGGCTGCTTGCCAAAACTTGGCATAAGTATATATGATATGACATGGCAGTAGTAACTACTTTGCAACTTGGCTTTAGGTTGTGGAAGAGAATTCAATTCCCATTTCCCCCAGTACCTGTATAAGAACATTCATTAAGCCTATTGAGTCAGGCTTTTGCAAAGGGGGAGAAAAAAGAGAAGAAAAAGAAATCCTCAGTATAAATAAAATCCTTCATTTCTCAAAAAAAAAAAAAAAAGACAAAAAAAAAGCTATACAATTCCCTGGGATGTTGTAAGATTTTCCCTGATTTCCTTCTGGAACTGTATACTAAGCATCTATTATAATACAATTATTATTAATAAGATGGGAATAACTGCCCCAAAGTAAGATGTTTTGTAGCATTTCAAAGGGAATTTAATCCTAGTTTGAAACTTACTTGCATACCTGTAAACTCTTTAAAAATTGATTGAGTTTATAAAAGTCAATAGAAATATATGTTTCTAATAATGAATTCCTCATGTGCAGTTTGGATTTGTTATTTGACTGGGTTTCTTTATGTTTCTCAGAAGAGATCAATTATTTACAATATTTACCTGTGTTAATGGTGTGTCAGTGTTATGTATGGCTTTTAAGTTCCAATTCAAATTGCAGCAAAATGAGGTAATGTACAGTAAGTTGCTATGTAATTGCCAGACAACATAAGAGATATAATCCATATTTCAATTCTAATTCCAATTCATTTCTAGGGTACTAATACACATGGGAATAAGAGGCTTCATCAATCATATGTTTCTGGCTATGGTCAGTAGTATTAAATTAGGTTTTTGCAATCAGAAAGAGACTGAGCCAAATGCTCAGCTGATGTATATTGCCAAAGTTGTATTGATTTCCATGGAACTATGTTGAAAATATATTCCAAAATATCCTGCTAAAGGTAAAAGGTGACTGACTTTTCAGTTGACATTACAAACTAGTAATTGAAACCCCAAGTCTGAAACTTGCTGACATTTTAGATCTGGAGTCATACTTTGGATGTTAATGAAACATGCCCAATAATACAAAAACAGCTATCCCACACAGAGTGAAATGTAGCCATCTGCAGCCTAAATAACTGGTAATGATTTGTGGAAGAATGCAGTAGTACAGAGGAAGGGAAATCATTTTCTTCCACATTTGGGCCCAATGTACGACAACATTTCTGCTTCTTCATTTTGCCTTTTCACCCTATACATTAGACTACAAACCTTATACAGGAAATCCTGATTAATGGGAGATTGGTCCTGCAATATACTCTCAGTATCCATGTTCTTCAATGGTAGGTAGAGATGTTTAGATCTTGCATCTTGATTTTGTTCTTTTGCCCATTCATAATGGCTGACTTCATATGGGCCAATACAGAAATTCCTTTTGCTCTACTTGCCTATTCTTCTATACAGCTCTTCTTTAATATTTAAGCAGATGGGGTATAGTTCAGTGGTAGAGCATTTGACTGCAGATCAAGCGGTTCCCTAGTTCAAATCTGGGTGCCCCCTTATTTTCATAAGCAATTTTCCTTCTACAATCAGGTCACAACATCATTGAACACAGGTGCCGCGGTGGATGTAGTCTTTCTGGACTTCCGGAAGGCCTTTGACACCGTCTCCCACGCCATTCTCATTAAAAAGCTAGGTGACTGTGGCATTGATGCTTACGAAGTCAGATGGGTCTCAAATTGCCTAGGGGGCCACACCCAGAGAATGGTGGTAGATGGGTCATATTTGACCTGGAGGGAGGTGGGCAGTGGTGTCCCCCAGGGCTCTGTCCTCGGGCCCATACTGTTCAATTTCTTTATCAACAACTTGGACGAGGGGGTGAAAAGCACCCTGTTCAAATTTGCTGACGACACCAAGATTTGGGGAGAGGTGGGCATGCTAGAAGGGAGGGACAGGATATAACTGGACCTGGACAGGTTACAGGGTTGGGCGAATGTGAATAGGGCGGGATTCAATACTGACAAGTGCAGAGTACTGCACTTGGGCAGGAAGAACCAGCAGCATACCTATAGGCTGGGGAACTCCCTTCTTGAAAGCACAGTGACAGAAAGAGATCTTGGAGTCATTATCGATTCCAAAATGAACATGGGCCACCAATGTGAGGACGCAGTCAGGAAGGCTAACCACACTTTGTCATGCATCCACAGATGCATCACGAGCAGGTCCAAGGAGGTGATCCTCCCCCTCTATGCGACAGTGGTCAGACTGCAGCTGGAGCACCGTGTCCAGTTCTGGGTGCTGCACTTCAGGAGGGATGAGGCCAGCATCGAGAGGCTCCAGAGGAGGGCCACTTGCATGATCGGGGGCAGGAGGGCAGGCCCTACGAGGAGAGGCTAAGGGCCCTGAACCTGTTCAGCCTCCACAAGAGAAGACTGAGAGGGGACCTAGTGGTCATCTATAAAGTTACCAGGGGGGAACCAGAGAGAAATGGGTGAGACCCTGTTCCTCCGAGCACCTTCCGGAGTAACAAAGAATAACGGCCACAAGTTGATAGGTTCAGGCTAGACATCAGGAGGCATTGCTTCACAGTCAGGGTGGCAAGGATCTGGAACCAGCTTCCAAGGGAAGTGGTGCTGGCGCCTACCTTAGAGGTCTTTAAAAGGAGGCTTGATAACTACCTAACTGGGGTCATATAAGCTTAACTTAGTGGCGGACTTATAAGCCCAGTATTCATTCCTGCCCAGGGCAGTTGGTCAGACTTGATGATCTGCTCAGGTCCCCTCTGACCCTACATCTATGCATCTATGAATGTTGTATAGGTGACCTGCTTTCATAATCCTTATTACATTGCTAATCTGAGTAATTGGAAAAGATGTTTAGAAGATGTATTGAACCTTTGTTGTACTGTCATTCTGAGTATGTATAAATCCCAAGGATGCCACATACTCAAATACCCTATTCTATTGTGTGCAGCATGGTATGTAGACAGCAATTAAACATTTAGATGAGAAAAATCAAATTAGCAATGACATGTCATTTCAATTTCAAGTCTATGAATAGAAAGTTTTATTGTCCAGGTAAATGAATAAGGGAAATGATCATGCATGATTTGACGGTGAGGAAATCTATGTACGTGACTTCAGAAAAGAACCAAAATTAGGCAGGGTGTCACATAAAAATGAATTTGTCTCTTGAACAGTCGCATAACTAGTGGGGATAATAGTGACAACTGTCCCAGGTGCTGACTCAGGGGGGTGCAGGAAAAAAGATGTTGCTACCAGCAGCCATGGTTTCGCATTCATGATCATAGCGGTAACTGGAAGCTGCCACTTCTGCTTTGCCCTGGCATCTAACTGCATCCCTATACTGCTACTCTCACATAAATGACCAGGTCATACAAATGAAGCATCTAATCATAATATTGTTAGTAACTATTATTAATTATCGGAATCATAGTGGAACCTAAATGCCTCAGTAAGTTTGGGGCTTAACTGTGATAGGTGCTACAAAAGACGTTATGTACTCTGAGAAACCTCAAAGTCTAAAGCAGGCAAGACATAAAAAGAAGAAAAGAAATATTATTTGTATGTGAGAGAGAAGGACCAGATAAGCAACTTGGCTAAGGTTGGACAGGAATTTCCAGCAGATTTCCACCAGAGAGAACGGAGCCCATTTCTCCTGAAACCATACTAGCATATTAATTTCAACACCATCCTTCCTTAGTATGAAGGGTGAAGGGTATGTGTGTAGTATGAACAAGTGAAGGGTGTGTATGTAAAGACACCCCTACCTTCACACACTGTTTATTCAAAAGTAAAGCTCCTATTTGCTTGAATGGACTGTAGGATTGTTACCTGTCATCTTTCATAGACTGCTTAAGAAGTGTAGCTCTGTTGTCAAGAAAATGAAATGAACTTATTCTGTCTGGGTGACCTTCAAGAAAATGAACTACTCTGCAAGCTTTTCATGACATGCACCTAATATTGAAAAATGGTGGATACTCTGTCAAAAAATTATGAGCATGCTTTGCCTTTAGTCCCTCAAATGCTGCTTAGTATAGAATACTTAAGGCAAATTTGCTATATGACCCTGACCAGATATTTCACATGTGCAGCTGACATTTTTTTGTATGGTTGTCCTGGAGAACTAGCTTTTTTATTATTATTATTATTATTATTATTATTATACTGCATAGGAAAGAAGACAGACCATTTTATTAAATGAGCCAAATGTAGAATGATGCTGATAGTATAACATTAAACAATATACGCATGTTTCGTGGAGTAATTTGCAGGAAAATATAGCTTTAATATAGGAATGTTTTATGATTGCTAACACCATATATTCCCAAGAAATTTTTACAAAATTCCTGATGGTAATACTAAAATTAGATAAATCAGACCTGACAAGGGAACTGTAGTATAAGGAGTGCTAGATTAATTTCAACTACTGCTTTTCTGTCTTGTCTACCAAAAAAAATATCATAAATGTTTTAAAAAGAGGGAGAAAGAGAGAGAGAGAACAATGAAACAATAAAAATTCAATGCTAACAGAATCTGTCAACTCTAAAACAATGAAAAGATTCAGAGCTAGGAAGGCAGTTGTCTGCCACTGGTATGGAAGGGAGGAGGGAAATCAATATTTATTTCTCTGAAAGTGCCAACCATGGCATGTGGTATTGATGTTTTCAACAGGATGGAAAAGCTTTTCACAGCAAGACTTTCACTTTTTCCAGCCTTGGAGGAGATCTGTGCATTAGCTTGAATATTATCTAGTAACACTATTCTTGCTTAAGAGAAAATAATAATTGTTTTGATATTGCCTGTAAAGCTGCTTTGTGATAAAACATACAAATAAAGAACTGTTCCATTTTTCTACCACACAGAGTGATCAATTGCTAATATACACATTTGCTACAAAGGGCAGCCATAGTAAAATCAAGCCTGCTTGCTTTGGACACCGAAAACAAAGAATGCCTCATCTACAGCAATGGGTCTGACTCAGTTGCTGATCACAGCACTTCCTGGCTGGCACCTTTAACAATTTTCTGTTCTCTTCTCTGTCCTCCTGCCCCTGGAGACACATCTATGGATTACAAAGACACTACTCTGTGCGACTTTTTGTTGTTATTCAACCTTGATACAGCTGGGACCTCTTTAACCAATGCTAGTTTTCTGACCTTAGACTCTGAGTGGAGAAATGTATTTGAAAATGAAATGTATCTGGAACTAGTACTAAACCTGTTTTCTAAAAATGAACTGCGGTCTGCATTTCTGTGACCCTGGCTTTCAGTGCACTGTTTGACCCAATTGCCTTTCTATGGCTTCTGTCTCATCATGTGACTACCTCTGGGTCAAGAGGGGGAAAAATAAAAGACTTGTCATCTCTGTTCACAAGAGGAAATGTATTTGACATTAGCTAAAGAACAAAGTGAAGTGAATAACCAGGAGTGCAGGGATAGGGTATGCCATGCTAAGCCATCATGCTACGAAAGCTAAAAGCTCTTAAGCAGATTGCTAGAGTTAATGTTTAACATAATCAATATTCTGTCTTAACAGGGTGGCATTTAATCAAGCCAGCAAAGAAAAGAACAAAAAACCTATGCAGCCTCCCTCACACTACTCTCCCATTCCTCTCCTTCCACTCTCACATGAAAAGCTATTTATCTAGCAATCTGTATGGTATATTTCCACCCACTCCACAGCACACTTGTTCATTCACCAAAATGTACTACTGAGATCTCTCCTATCCCCTGCTTCTTAATTGGAATTTCCTTTACATAAATGGCAACTTCAGGGGCCGTGTTATTGTGCACTACACTGTTTTAGTGGCTAGGGGCCTCGCAGTATACTTCAGGCTGAACTGATCCTCTTTGGTTCAGGAAGACATTTTTATATTGCTTCAGGCTTACAAGTCCATCTGAGAGTTCTTTTATCTTTCTTTCAGCAGCAGCAGCACACAGTGCAGATAATACAGCCAACATGTTTAAAGCTTGTTCCAGTTATGATTGACACTGCTTGTCACATGACTGGATGAATGAATAATGGATTTTTTTGGTGTGGGTGCTCATCAAAATTATCATATTTAAAAATAAATTTAAATCAAATAAATCAATATATTCCTTCGGCTTTTTTAGTAAAAAGAGCATTTTCATTTAGAGTTGAATGAGAAATTTAACTCACCCAAAAGAGATATGTTTGAAATCAGGAACTTGTGATAAAAGTCAAAGCAAGGGCTATATCCACAAAACTGAGTGATGAGCTACTGCCACTCCCATCCCTAAGTTTTCAAACCACTCACCTAGGACTGGGGGATCCATATGTAATTCCCTCTTCTGACTATATTTGCACTGCCTACCAGATTGCCATAGCTCCTGTGCTACAAGGAATTCTTTAAAACTCCTGAGACAAATTTATTTAGAAGCACCAGTGGATCTGATTTCCAATCCCAACAACTGCACCTCCTTTCATACCACGTGTGCATGGTAGGAGGCACAATTCTGAAATCAAGGATCAGTTCCTAATCATACCCTATCTATGTGCCACGATAGGGGGAGCCCAGGCTCCTCCTGCCCTGGCAAGTTGAAAGTCGGATGTTCTCAGGTCCAGATCCTGGGATGACAATCAGCTGATTGTCAGGTCCAGGTGGGAATCTCACCAGGGTTTTAAAAAGGCTTCAGGGCAGCCTGGTACAGTGTAGAATATTTTTTTATGGCTAGTTTCCCACTTTATGGCACCTTAAATTGAGTGCATGTATAGCTCCTTTGACATTTATGCCACAATTAACAATTTAATCATGGCATAAACGTATTGTGTAGAGGGAGCCTCTGTCTCTCCTGTTGATGCTGTTCCACTTTGTATAATATACTAAAATATTAATTAGAGAAAGGTCTGGAGTTTAGGCAGCTACTTTTCAGAAAAAAAAGTACTGTTACCACCAGGCTATTAAGTATTTTGAATTCAGTTTCCTTTTGTATGAACCTTTGTATAAATATTAAAATATTGAACCAGAGAGAAAGAATGACTACATCTTGGCAGTCCTGATACCACTTGGGATGTAAAACACCTAAGTTCCACATCTTGTTCCAATTCTGTTTAAATAGAACAAGGATGCCAGGTGGCATTAAGACCATATGAGCCTACAACACCCTATAGCATGGCCATTTGTATACTTTTCAGGGATACAGGAACTCTGAGTTCTAATTGCATCAGGCAGAGAAAAGAATTGTACCTATGTTTCCCACATCCTTGCTAAGGGTTTTAACTATAAGGTAAAAGCAGGGTGACAGCCACAGCAACCTTTCCTTCCTTTTCTTTTATTACAAGTGTCTGAAAATGGAGCTTTTCAGAAATACACAACAAGTTTTTGTCAACATTTCCAAAGTAAGCTGTTTTGACAGTCCCCAAAGTGTCTGTACATTCATTCGGGTTTGAAAGGTTTTTTGGCAGCCCAGAAACAGCTTTTTGGCAAATAAATTATTTCCTTCAGTCACGTATTTAAAATGCCACATGTCTTTTTCACCAATCTTATGTTATGGGGATCCACACATACAGTCACTTATCTCAAGTGGAAAAATGGGAGTGAGTTCTGTGTGCGTAGACATCATTGAAGCTGGGAGATATGCTTTCAGACTGAGCATTCAAAAAGTAAACTGCAGAAGATAATAAGTATTTTCTTGCACCAGCAAGAAGCAATCTACCGTAACTGGGAGCTCCCAGGCTTGGGGGTGCACATGAGTCCTCCCCACCCCCCAGGTGGGAGCGATGATCAACTCATGGGGCTCCCAGTCACATGGGCCCCTAGCTACACGTGTAATTAATGGCATGGTAGGAAGCAGCTACAGCTATATCTCAAAGTTTGACTTATTAGAGATAAATGCCCGTTAACCAACATAGCTACTTTGGGACTAGAGAAGGTAATAATTCAAAAACTGTCCTATAAACAAATTACCTTACTCCCTAAAAAGATGTAGCACTGAAATTTTTATTATTTGTAGTTACTAATATCTCTGATTTCATTATCCCTAGGATTTCACAGCAGAAAATTATCTGCTTGAGTACAGAAAGATGTATTAGGAGTTAAAATTTCCCAACTTATCCTCATGAGACAGGGTCAATATCAAAGCAATTACAAAGGTAGGTTTCAAATGATGTCTTTGTGGTTTTAAATGAAAATCGAAGAAAGATAGTAACCGTTATAATAGGTTATGGGTTACATAAGTATGAAACAATGTATTGCATTGTATTGTATTATGCTGAGATTGTATTATTTAAAATAACAAACAGCAAACCAGAAGGAAGATACACTCTCCCATTTAAAAGCAGTTTTATTATCAGTGCTCTATGATAAACAGTGAGAATGTTAATATAAGAGACTGGGGAATAGGCTAGGTGAATGTTAAAGTAAGACAAAAGAGATGAAGGAATCAACACTTGTGTGTAGTTAAAGTATCTATTGCCAGTGACTATTTTGATTTAACTTCAATCTGTAGAATTTTAAAACATTAAAGAGAAATATTTTGTAAACAATTTCATTGCAAAAACAGACAGGTATGCAAGTGAAAAGACAACCAAAAATCCTTCATGCTTTAGGTAGAATTTACAGAGGAAATTTAAACATACACTCACAGTGATGAAAACCTGAGTGCACACAGATACTGATCCAAGGTCTATTGAAAGTAGTAGTGTCCTATTATATCAAGTCCTTAAGTCTCCATACTTCCTCTCAAGGATACGAGTAACTCCCGTTTTAAACAAGAGGTGTGAAATCTTTGACCCATTGAAACAAAACAGCCATTAATTTCAACAGGGTCAGGATTTCACTCAAGAGAAATGACTGTGTGATTACCATTGACAGAATGAAGAATACAGCAGGCCTCAACCTCAAACTCTTTATTGCATCTGAAGAGAAGCGGTTAGGTAGAAGGAGCAGTTGATAGTTACAGGTGGCATTGCTGTGTTTATAAAATACCAGATTATAAAATCTCCTGCAGAGATGGGTACAGCAAAACATGACAAGAAACAGTATTTGAAAATGGTATATTTTGGCTATCCATTTAGTGTGGTGCTCTGGGCAGTCATTGCTCTTCTCATTTTATTATTCTGTCTCTAAATTGAAGGTGTCCATGTATTTTACCACCAACAGTAATCACCGTATTATGCAAACTGATACAAATAGCTACTTAAGTAATGGATGTTATTCATACTAGCATTAGCCTCAACATATATGCATTTATGTGGACTGCAGCACAGGGTAGGAACTTCAGTTTGGGGGCATCTGAATCATACATAGGCATACCCTTTTTTACAGCAGTATGCTTCCATGTGTCTGTGAAAATTCCACATTTTAGGTTAGACTTAAGGCAATCTTCATATTTAACCTGACTGCTTTAAAAAAGACAAAAAAGTAGGACCCAGGGAACTCTAGACCACTTAGCCTCACCTCCATACTCAAAAAGGAAGGAAGTCCATTTGAAAGCATATGGAGGAGGAAAGGCTGATCTCTAGCAGCCAGAATGTATTTCTTAAGAACAGATGAATCTTCTTCTTTGCAAAGTAACTACTTGGATGGATGAAAGCAATATTGTGAATATACTGTATCTGGACTTCAGCAAGGCTTTTGACAAAGTCCCAAATGACCTTCTCATAAACAAACTGGAGAAACATGGGCTAGACAAAATTACTATAAAGTGGATAGATAACTGGTTCAAAAGCTGCAAGTAAAGGATAATTATAAATGGATCCATATCAGTATGGCAGAAGGTTTCAAGTGAAATCTCACAAAAGTCTGCCCTGGGTCCAGTGCTGTTCAATCTGTTTATTAATAATTTGAATACTGAAAAAGGGGACTTGTTGAGCAGATTTTCAGATGACATTGAATTGGGAAGGACCGTGAAAACATTGGAGGACAGAAGTGCAATTCAGAAGGATCTTAACATACTGGAAAACTGGACTGAAGCTAACAGGATATATACATCATTGCTGACTAATGCAAGGTGTTATACATCAGGAGAAGAATAGTTATATATAATTAGCAAATTGCCAATCAAGAATGATGTGGGGGAGAGGTGGGTGGGGACAGAGCAACACCACCCACTATCCCATGCTGCCACTGTCTCCCAGGAGTGGGTGGGGGGAAGTTTGCACATGGCACCCGCTGCCACCACCCACCACCCTGCACTGCCACCACTCCACATCCAGCCATGCACCACCCCCTCTCCTGCTCCGTATCTCCCCACCCCCAACTCCACATCGAGTCCCGTGCCATCCCCTTTCCCCCCCTTCCCCCAGGATCAGGTGAATGGGGTTGAATCACTCCACATCTGGTCACTGTATCTGGCTCTCTTAGCAGTTTGGTCTTTTATTTGGGATTGTATTTGGCTATAATACACTGACCATGAACCATAGTTTAATAGACATTTTTGGAGACTTTTCTTGTTCTAATGTTTATGTAAGTATGTTCCTAAAATAGGACTGTTCAGTCACTCATGGGGCTACTGAATATCACTGCTGCTTCAGTCCAGTAGAAAGTGTCTCTGTGTTCCAAGCGTTTTAGATGAAGATTTGCTTCTACAGCTCCCAAGAAATCTGCACTTCATGCTTCACTACCCGTCCATCACCAGGGAACTTAAATTCTAATATTTTAGTGATGTGAAAATGTAGAAAGGAAAATGGTATCTGCACATGAACTAGATTTTAGTGACAGAGATTTGGGCACAATAGCCTTAGTCTCTTAGCTTCCTTCAACTCAACCCCTACCTAGGGGGCCCAACAGAGCCTTGTCATCCAACCTGTGGGACTGCTCAGAGGTCCAGAAATTTGGCAGCAGAGTAGAGGGGCATTGCTATTTTCTGCTGTGTTGCTCCCACATTTCTGGACTCACTGGGTTTCACAGGCCAGAGCATGACCTTATGTGCCAGATCATGCTAACATATACCCAGATCAGGTGAATGCGGCTGAATCAGTGCATTCCTGAATCTGGGTGTACAGGGTCACATCCATGCATTGACCCCATGCACCAACCCCATGCAGGATCTGGCCCATGGACTGACACCACTCCACTCATACAGGCTTCAGGGCCATAGAGTGTCACTTATCTAAACCAAATGACAAGACCAGATTAGGACAGCTGAAGTTTAAGTCATTTGAAGTGAATGCACTAGGTCACCTAAGATACTTAAAATAATGACTTCATCTTTCCATGTATCTGAGCTATTACATTGGAAAGATTAGCATATCTGGTTGGAAAGATAACATATATGGTTATTCTGTCTGGCCTGCCACAGGAAAAACTTCTTCACAGGAATGGGAGTTGAGTATTTTTCCAGTACACAAGGAAATACCATGCAAAAATATCTTCAATCTGGTTTGGCATATACCAGTATAAGCACATTATGGTGACAGGAAGAATGAGAATAGACTGAATTATGGCTAATATATTTACTTAGAATTAAAAACACCATTAACTTTAGCTCCTCTATTCTTCTAACATGCTATTACTAGCACTGGTAAGAACTTAGCAAAAATTCAACCTGATTTTCAAAAGAGGCTAATAATTTCAGATGTTCAATTTGTGGGTTCCTACTTTGAATTTTAAAGTTGTGTGATCCTTAGAGGCTATATACTTAGCACTACTCATAATCAGGTCCCATAAAGAATCTTGACATCAGGCATCCAATATCCAACATGTTGAAAAATCCTAATCACCTGAAAATATTTACCATTATTTTTATCTTGACAAGGATCTGTTCAATGTACCAAGCAGATATATTAAATTGACTGGGATTGTAATGCTGTACCTTGCTTTACTAAAATTATCAGATTGTTTCCCTTATACTATAAATCACTAATTCTGTTGAAAACTGATTAAATGCATGTTCAGTTACTGCCCCTGGAGTTCCCAGTAGGACTGCTTGTTATGAAAAAAAGTGTAAGCAGTTGCAGCCTTGTGGGAATTTTGTCGATGTTCAGCAGTTTCCTTCTGAGAAACCTGAAGAAGATGTTCCGTAGGAGGTGCTTGCTCCCTGGTTGTCTCTGATCAAAATGCAACTACTGGCAGATGATCTTCAAATATGTTTCTCAACAGCTGCAGGTTCCTTGTTGTTTTCTATTACCACATGCAAAAGCAACCACAGGGCACCAACTACTGGCTGTTCTCAGCTCCCTTCACATCAAAAGTGACATAGAACTGGTACCTGGAGAGAACTTGGAGTTTAAAAAAACACAAAAAAAACAGCTGGAGTGCAGACACAAATTAATTTATATGAAAATTCTTGTAATAACAATGGAGAGCTGGTCTTTAAGGTAGCAGAAAATACTGCTGAATTGCTGAATAATGGATCAGAAAGAAAACACTTCTCTTGCTGCAGCAGCTCTTGTCCTGAATGGTAGAACATATAGTTTAGCAACCCCTCTGTTGCTCTTTAACAATTGTGCCACTACTGAGATTTTCCATTATCATAGAGGATGTTTCAGGTGCTTATAACTATTTAAAACTATTGCCATTAAAAAGTCAAAGTTCTGTCAACAGTTTACCATAGACCAATATGTGTCTAAGTCTCCAGGCTAAGAATATACTGCGATATGACAGATTTAATAACTGTTGGTAAATTCTAACTTTAATAAGGACCTCACTATATTTCTGCTTTCAGTTCAACATTGCTATCCATACTATTTTTTCAGGCTGAGTGATGCTCTCCAAGTTCTTTTATGGATTTTTGCGGGGAGCAAGAGACACTCCAAAATCTGCTATTCAGTGTAAGTGGGTGGCCATCTAACTCTTCCCAAAGTCTTCAGTGAAGTGAGACCAGCCATATAAGAAAGCAATGTATTGGTGAATTCCAGCCAAAGGTATTCAGAGTATATCCAAAGTCTGTTTTGGAGGCCTTGGGAAGGATAGGAGGGTAAAAGGCTCTTAAAAGAGTATCAGCCTCTATCCTTTGAAAATTTGTAGACCTATAATAATGCTATCTTTGCTATTTTTATTTATTGATTTCATGTAAACAGTTTAAATCTCTTAATATCTCACTTATCTCATGTCCTTTGGTATATTGCCTTCTTATGGCACTCCATGTAGTATGACACATACTACATTAGTACTTGTGGCTTCAGGCATACGTAAACAATTCAGAAAGAAAGAATATGAAATAATATATGCCCAAATAGCATGTAACTTTTTATTTCACAGACCATTTACATATATTTTTCTCTCCACCATCTGAAAAATGTAACCAATTTTCTAAAATGCAATCAATGCATACTTGACTTTTGAGAATGATACATGTAAAATTATTATAGAACAGAACTCACTAAAGTCGAGTATGCTTGAAATTCATTTTAGATAATTGGTTGGATTAAATAAAAAGTGAATATCATTATTAAAGTATAATTTTATTTTAATTCTGCACTGCAGCATTATCATGGTTTTTTTTTCAGTTTGATATGATACAGCCCACCTTTTCTAGGTGCTTATCACATCATAGCGTTTATGTTTTGTTGATTCTTTACTGTTATATTATATGCATTATTCTGTGAAATACTCTTATGGGCTTGTCAATGTATAACTTTACCAGTGACTTTCCTCTGACTCAACTTTCATAGTCTTAAATGCTTCTTATACTCCTTATAACTGCAATTCAATTGAAGCATTTAAACTTATCTTTAAGCATCTGCTTAGTCACACTAATTCAACAGGATGACTGTCATGCATAAAATTACACACATATATATGCTTAAGTACCTTGAGTAACTAGGGTCAGAATTCTGGTTGGGGTTATATAAAGGTTCAACAATGTCTGTTGAATTGCTTGTTTCAAAATAAGATGGCAGATAACACTTTAGATATAGCTTTTCGGTGAGTCAGAAACACGTGACTGAAAGAACAGTTGTTTGGATAATCCAGAAGGTAAGTGATCTGCACACAATCACATCATCCTACACATGGTACCATTTGATGGTTATAGAGGAAGAAATTAAAGAATGAAAAAATAACTTGCAGCTTTGCAGGCTCACCATTATCTCCATTCATGAAAAACAAAAATGTACATATTTTGTATGAATATTTCTGACACACATACATTCATATCCCATTGACATCAGTGGATTTTAGATTAGGCCTGAGACACCTAGACCCCAAATGTGGCCAAGTGTGCCTTTGAGACACATTCCAGGGGTGTTCTCATACCTTCAGTCCCAAACCCCTCTCTGTTATCTGTTGCTTGACCACTGAGAACAGACTGACGTGTACCAGGAATCAACTCCTAGGCCTGAAGCACATCTGCCTAACATGTCTCACCTGGGTTTTACCAGCCGATGATTCGCCACCCTGTCTGGTCATCTGCTCAGAAAATAAAGATTCCCCCCTTCTTTGGAAGAGGTCAAATGCTCTGAGATCATAGTTACCAGTGACAATATGTTCTAAAAGATAACAAAATGATTTATTATAAAAACAAGAAAAATAAATCGTCTGGAACCATATGTTGAAATACAGAAATATAAAAAGTAACAAGCAAACAAAATTATTAGAATAATGTGTTTACCTTATCCCTGTTGCATCCTACCCCTAAGCTTTAAGAATGCAGTTTCCCTTTTCTCCTAGCCAAAGTCTTCTCCCAGACTGTTATATTGTCTTGCCCCAGCTAAGCTTCCAGGGGCTAAAGTACCTTATGCCCAGAAAGTTTTAGACACACCTGGCTCTCCTGGAAGTTAATCTGGCCATTTACACAGATTATCCATTGGGTTATTGGCAAGTCCATACAATGCATTTAGCTTCCTTCCCTCAAGTATGTATGTTCATCAGACCAGAAGACTCCTGATCTAAGCAAGAGGGTATTTCATCCTTTCAGACATACCCAAATATTACTGTCTCTCACTTAACTGCCCCACTGTGAGAACAAGCTTCTTTGGATAGCCTTTCTCTTCTTTCAAGATGTACATTTGGCATGGTTTGGAGGGCCTGACTCACATGCCTCAGAGCATGTCTGCATGGGCCCTTTTGCCTGCCTATTTAACACTCATATCAGATGGTAATTTTCAAAGAGTGTTTCAGCCATGTAGGCTTTGAGCTTCTCCCAAGCGTGAAAAACCCCCTCATTGTTTAGGGTGTGACACTTGGAATCATTTCATATTGTGCAATCCTGGCCTTATTATAATATATAAGAAATATATTTTATATCAACTACAACAGTGCATACATACATAAGGATGATACAGCTGAACACAGCTTAACACCACCTATCCACTGAGACTACATATGCCATTGCATTAAAGCAACCTCAAGAAAACATGCATGACATCCCACAAATACCTCAACATTTTGTGGGGTTTGTGGCAAGGCTTTTATCAAGGCCTGACCGTTATGTTATCTGGATAGCTTATTAACACCTCTATCCATCTCAAAAATAATTTAAAACATTTCTAATGAATCATTACTATAGGAAATATAAACCATGCCAAGAAGACAAATCTGAGACATTAAGGACAATGATCTACAGATTCATTTTTAGATACTACTCTGTGACTAACCATTGCTCCAAACATATGGTATAAATTATTTAGATTTGAATAATTTAATATTTATTATACATGTTATATACTGTTGCCTCGGAGATTTGAGAAGGTTTAAATTATCATAGCTAAAGCTTAGGGCCAGATTCACCATGGGAATCTATCTAGTTATACTGGCTGAAGATCTAACTTTCACTGTTTAAACAGATATTCCAAATTGGAGGGGGAAAAAAAAGAACTGGAATATATCTACAAATTTTCTGAATATTTATTTCAAGCAGTGTTTACTAACATCATATTTTGTCATTTGTCATTAAAGCAAATGAAAGTGGTGTATGCTTTATGATCTATGCAAATTAGAAGTCTGAATGATATAGTACAAAATATACTTTGACTAGAACTTACACAGCAATGAACCATGTTAAAATTTATTTATTTTTAGGTGCATACCTTCAATTAGACTGTTTCAGTCGTAATTAATTAAGCTTAACATCACATAACATGGACAAATGCAAATTATGTGATTCATTTCATGCCAGAAAGATGTCTAGTGACAAAAAATATGGTTTGCTACTGACTGTCTCTATTAGAGTTCCCATTTTCTGTACTCTGTTTACAGTTTGTCACAAATTAAATAATGTCAAACTGACAAGCTTCAGGTTTTTTTCTGAATTAACTGGCTTGTTAGGGGTGAAAAAAAGCTTCTCTTCAAAAAAATGAATAATCTTTTTCTACAGGGAAACATAAATGAAAGGAATTTTTCCATACTGTTACCAAAAATGGAACTGGCTTGAATGAAATGTAAATTTAAGCTAGTTTATGCAGTTCTTTTATAAAAGGAAAAACTGTATTACTAGATGGATGTATTTCTCAAGGATCCATTTCACTCCCCAATACACTTAAGGCCCTGATTCACTCCATTGGGTCAGATACTGGTGTTCAGTAGAATACTTTAGCAGGCAATTATGAATTATTTCAATGCCTTAGAATCCTTAGGTGAGATAAAACGTGTTCTAAGCTATTTCTTTTCTATACTGGGGGCATATCTGAGCCTGAATCGCAGCTACAGAATAGCTTCTCTGCCACCACTGATGCTGGACAAAATTTAGAACATGATTAAATGTGGTCTAGAGGTGCAGAGAGAAGTGCAGCTTCTCACCATGACTGAGAATGCTTTTCAGGAAGTGTTCTGAGCTACAACAATCCCGCAGAACAAACAGAAGTTCACTGTTAATCTCGAGCCCTGCTCCAGGCTAGGCTACAAAGTTTTCAGAATGGGAGGCGGGGAAAGGAGTGGAGGGAGCTCATTCTAGGGGTTCCCCAGCCAGAACTGGAGTTTGGGTTGGGTGAATTGGAGCTGCACACTCCACATCAAGGTGGGCTCCAATATACCAGCCTCTCCCTCCAGTGGGTGCTGAAACCCTCCCAGACTAAACTTGCTCTCCTCTCTTCTCCCCTGATTGTCCATTTTTTAATCTGTAGCCCTCCGTCTGTAGCCACGCACTTGTGTTTGGTCATGGCTATAAACTGCTTTCTGTGGCTAGATCGGGCAAAAATTGTCACTTTTGTTTGTGCCCGGAAAGATAGTAGCATTCAAATTGGGTACCAGAGGACCCAGGGGCCAGGGAGCTCCCTCACAAATGTCTTGATACCATTTCACCAATACTTTCTTTCATTTGCACCAACTGCAGCAATAGTAAAACTGAAGATCTGTGCAATTACTTCTGATTTGAAACACTGAAGTAAGAGGCATTTCAGGCACAACAAAATTATTGGAATAATTTTCTTGCACCAGAGTGGTTGCATCTACACATGCAGTGGACTGTGCAGTTGTTATTGCACAGACATTTAATACTTGCTTAACCAAGTACTAAATGACTGCACAGTAACTAGTGTTATTGTATAGTCCCATCACTGCACAATTATTTTTAGATGCTACTGTGTTCATTACTACAGCACAGTACCATCACCATCATGGTTTGTCCTGGTAATGCTACAGTGCTGTAGCAATGAGCTATGGCACAGTAGCTCATTGCTACTATGCCGTAGTGTCTCATGTAGATGCGCCCAGCATTACAAGTGAGTTACCCATTCAGATTCGACTTGTTACTAACGCTAATTCATAGTACTTCTATATTCATTAGAAAATAATTATCCTGGACCTCAGTCTGATAGTTGAGGGGTTCAAAACCACTTGAATCCAAGTCTTAAAGCACTAAGAGTTTTGAATCTAGTATAGAGGCTTGGAATCCAATTCTTCTCTCACTGGAGGGTACATTTGGTCTATTTTCTACAAGGATAAAGAGCCTAAAAGAGAGTGGAACAGATTCAGTGAAATGTGTGATATTTGGGTAGGTTAAATGAAAGAGAAATTAACATAGAGTTTGTGTCTTTTGCACCATTTATTCAACTCATAGTAGTACTCACCTGGCTTTTGGGTAAAATCTCATGGTTCATGCTTATGGCAGTCTAGATTAGGGAAGGGTTGTATCTCCCCAAGATCCTCCAAAGGACTTTTTATTACTTTGCACTTAGTACTACATTGACTACTGCAAAACTCTATTAATCAATGATATATCTTTATGTATGCTGATGTTTTAAAATGCAGAGAACTATTTTTTTATAAGAGACTTTCCATCTTACCTCATAATAGGACAGTTATTAATCCTCATTTTAATGGACTAATTTATTTAAAAACTTTAGTTCTTCAGTACTTGATTGTATGCATTTGCAATGCAATACTACGTGTCACTGACTCTCACTTTTCTGTGTAGCCATCTGAGGGGATTTAAAAAACTCTAGTGTGCATCACAGCTAAGTAGAATTACAGTATATATCTGGTGATGGTTTTGTAGGGACTATTCTATTTGGATATTAGAGTCAACTTGGACAGTCAAATCAAGGCATCAGTTTTTTGCATGCTTATTATTCTTTGGAAAGTAAACAGAGCAGTATTATGTACTATCCAGAACACACACATACCAAATACCCTATGAGTAGAGTCTAATAGTTTACCATAATTTTATCTATAAGAAATATTTTTTCAGAAGTACATGGTAGGGAAAATATTAGGTTTCCAGTCAGAAACCAGGAGATACAAGCATATCAATTTTTATTATTATTACCTCTTTACATGTAAAGCATACCTCCTGCCATGCCACATGTGCCATGGCCATGGCATGTGGCCCACGTGTGCCATGGCATGTGGGCCACTTTACATGTGAAGGTAGAGGCACAATGGGATCTAATGCGCTATCCAAACAAGCATACCTCCTGCCATGCCACACGTGCATGGCAGGAAGCACAACTATGGGACTGTGCATTATTAGTTCCCATTGCACCTCATTGTTCATGCAGGAGAAGCCTTATCTTGGGCCTTCCCTGCACTGGCAAAAAGCAAACTTCAATGGCGGGGAGCTCCGCAAGCTGAGGGGCTCCCAGCTGTGTGGGCACTCCATGAACACCATGCACTCTAGATTGCTGTTCGGATCCAGAGTTGGCAGTTGCTGAGCTTGAGAGTTCCCTCAGTTTCAGCACTCCTATCCCTGACTGGGCATAGTGCAGCCCCATGGATGGGAACTTTGTCAGCTGATGGGGCTCCCAGCCTCAGGGGAAGCCCTGCTACACATGCAAATTAAAGCTCAATAACAGGGAGGTGCTGCTTCTCCTCTATGTGGCACTGGTCAGGACACAGTTGAAGTACTGTGTCCAGTTTTGGGCACTGCAATTCAAGAGGGATGTGGAGAATCTTGAGAGGGTTCAGAGGAGGGCCACTTATATGGTCATAGGCCTGCAGGCAAGGCCCCACGAGGAGAGACTCAGGGACCTAGATCTCTTCAGCCTTTGCAAGAGAAGGCTGAAAGGTGATCTTGTGGCTGCCTATAAATTCATCAGGGGAGGACATCAGGGAGTAGGAGATGCTCTATTTACTAGGGCACCCATGGAGTAACTAGGAGCAATTGCCACAAATTGACAGAGAGCAGATTTAGGTTGGGCATTAGAAAGAAGTTCTTCACAGTAAGGGTTGCCAAAATCTGGAATGGGCTTCCAAGGGAGGTGGTGCTCTCCTCTACCCTGGGGGTCTTCAAAAGAAGACTAAATAAGCACCTATCTAGGGTTATCTGACCCCAGAGCTCTTTCCTACCCAGGGCAGGGGGTCAGACTCAATGACCTACTGTGGTCCCTTCCAACTGTAACATCTATGAAATCTATGAAACAGCCAGCTATAAAGTTAGTACATATTTTCAAGGTCTAACTGTATAGCTGGTTGGATTTTTTTATGGTGTGCTAGGCACTTTGCACATGTAGCTGATCTCAAGGTAACTGTGCAATTAACCAGTTAATTGTGTGATACCTGGAACATGCAAAGGGGGCCTATTTAGCATCATAAATTTCATCTCACATGTTTGCTGATATTAAAGTTTCTCTTTTTGATGAGTCATTCCAAAGTCAGAGAAAATATTCTGAACATCACAGCAAGATGCTGGACATAAGACTTAGAACTGTATTGTGAAGCATTGTACACCTACACTAAATTGTCACAGTTCTAATTCTTTGGTCTAATCGAACCGCTGATGATTAGGATCAAACAGTATCCATTAATTCTTTGTAAAGTTTAAAAAAATCAAACAAACCCAATGGTCAAACAATTACATTTTCAAGGTTTAATGTGGTATATTTTCCACGACATAATTTTTCCCTTGAAAATGCCACCTGTGATAACAGAAGTATAACAACCATCATATTTCCTACTGTGTCTTTGTGTCTGACATATAGGTCATACCAATCAACAGAGCAACAGTGGAGTTTCTCCTCTGACTCACTTCAGAATCAGAGGAAATAGAAGTAAAATGATGGGCACTATTGAGACATTGAGGACAACAAATACTGGATTCTGATAATATTTTTTCTAACCTTGAATAGCTTTACACTCTTGTGAGAGAATTTTGGTGCCAATGAAGAATTTATTAAGTTTTTAGAATACCATTCAAAACCAACTTTAATTTGGATCCACAAATATGTCAATGATATAAAAGGAACCAACAGATTTAAAAGACTCAGCTTAGACCTATTCAGTAAGAGGATGCAAATATCAGACTATAATACCAGTGAAGTTCCTAAACCTTCTTAAACCTTAAATCAAATTGACTTAAGGTCAAAGGTGTATGTTGACTCTGGCTTTCTGTTTATTAATATTTTAACATATGTAGCTTCAGGTTGTCTAATAGAGCTGCTTTGCCACAATATTCTTCACAAACTTCCAGGAAAATGAGAGATTAAAGCAGGGGCAGGCAAAATACAGCCTATAAGCTGGTTCTGGCCCACCAGGTAATTCCATCCGGCCTCTAGGGCCCCTCTTTAAGCCCTCTGTTAACCCTGGAGGTGTGGCTCCAGTTGCTAAGCAGTCACCCCCCCCCTCACCCAAACCTGGCCTGACCCATCCCTAGCCCCGAGCTATGGGTCATTATAGACAAGAAGCCTCTTCCAGGCAGCCTCATGGCTGTTCCCAGCCTCCCTCCCAGCCAGAGTGGAAATTCAGGGAAGGGCACCTCTGAGGGACTCCTACTGTGGGGAAGGGGGCAGGAGTGCAGGGATCCATGTACTATGGGGCTGGCCCCACACACTGCCACCACATGTAGCTGGGGACTGGAGTGGGAGTGCTATGGGGCAAGGCTGGGCTGGCCCAGTATGCTGCCACTACCTGTGCCAGGGACTGGGGTGGGAGTGCAGTGAGCTGCATGCTATAGAGCTAGACAGTGCATGCTATAGGGCTGGGCTGCCACCACGTGCAGATCCAGGGACTTCCACACTCCAGAGACTCTGAGGAGCACTCCTGCCACACACACACATCCCTTCCATAACCCCTACACACACTCCCACACCCCCCACCATAACCTCCACACAACCATACCCTCCTACAGCCCCCACCCTAAGCATATACCCCATACCCCTCCACACTCACCCCTCCACCCTTCCCCATACACCCTACCCACCATAGCCACACCACACACAAACACCCCCACACACCACCACACACCCATACTCCCCAACCCTCCCACATATACTCCTTTACTGCCCCCACATACAACATACAAGAGTAAGACTGCATTTTGAATTATTATGCAATTTCCTCTAGATTTACTATGCAAACACATAAATGAGGACAAAAAAACTTTTGAAAATAAAATTAAGTTATAGTAGATGTTTGATTTTTTTTTAGTTTTTTAGTTTTTTTCCAGTTTCAAGATGACAGCACTCTCCCTCCCAAAAGGAGTATTTCTGGGGTAAAGGGAGGGACTTCTGGTGACAAAGGTCAGGGGTTAGGAGTGGGACTTCTGGTCCCAAAATGGCAACCAGGAGGTGGGGCACCCATTAAGGGGTGGAGCTACCCTTGCAGCCCTTGACAGCTCACCAAAGCTCATTAAGCAGCCCTCCAGCTGAAACAATTTTCTGCTGTGAATTAAAGAGAGGGAGAAATGATATTAACTGATTAAATTGTTTTAAGTCAATCATTATTTTTTAGCTAAAGTTTAACCAGCACTATTTTAAAAACGAATTGGTACCTTGTTTTCCCTCAGAGAGCTATTGAGAATCAATTTTATGTCACCTATTACCTGCCAAGACATGAATCTAACTAGTAGTATGAAGATTCTGCATCCTCCACAAAGCTGTGAAAGTGTCTATAACTAAAGCAGAAAAGACTGCATTTATGCCCTCAAGCAGTGGCAACACTTGTGTGGTGCATGGGGGTCCACATGCACCCCCTAAGAGTGCTGAAGCACCCCTCACAGGCAGCACTCCCTGCTCAGGCAATGGGCAGGGGGTACGTGGGAGCGCCAGTGTCCCCCCTTGAGCACCGGCCAGAGAGTGGGGACACCAGGTGAAATGCCGCTGATGCTTCCAGGAGTGCTGCATCTGCTTCCCAGCCCCGGTTGGCGAGATTAGCCACCAGAAACCCCCCCGCCCCCGCTCAGCATGATCAGTTGTGGGGGACCCCCCCTGGCACTGACTGGCCTCTGGGGGAATATGTGCCCCCCCAACTCAGGTGGCATCAGTCACCCATGCCCTCCAGAAATGTAAATACCATGGAGTTCACAGAATCATGGAAAAGTAGGGCTGGAAGGAACCTCCAGAGGTCATCCAGTACACCACTCCCCTTTCCACCCACTCCCACACTGCAACAAACCTTTTAGCAAAACTATGCAGTGAACCCTGACATGACCACAAGACACAACCGCAAGACAACAACCTACCTACCATAAGTAAATCAGAGGGACTATGGCAGTCAGTGTTCTGCTGCTACAAGGGTTGTTAAAGTATGCTCATGAGATCCAAGGAAGGGGGCCATGCCCCCACTACAGAGTAAGGTAAAACCTCCCACCATTTGTTTGAATCTGATCATGGGGTAAAATTCCTTTCTGATGCCAAGTGTGGCATAAGGTCTCACCCTGAGCAGAGGGACAGCACCCTCTAACCAGGAAGCTTTTAAGTCAGGAGGTTTGGTACACTCCAGTCAAAATCCCCAGATTGCAGCCAACATCCAATGTTTTCAAGGAAGGTGAAAAAAAAACTGAATTAAACAGCTCAGACTGAATAAGAGCATTACCTAAGAAATAAATAATATAAAAACTGAGCTTTAAAATTCTCATAGAAAAAATGTTTGACAGTCGTCCAGTGGAAAATAAACAACAAAAAGCACCTTCCTCCATAAACACGTATAAGGACACACACTGTATTTACCAGGTTATTTGTTGTCACAACATTATTTGTTGCTATTTCTACTTCTTCAGACTTGGCTTTTGGAAATAATATTCCTAGGAGTGTTGGGCAATATTCCCATAATGCACCCTTTCTTCTTGATTATGAGTCCTGCTGAGTTTACCTTTTGAAGACTTCTTATAGCTGGAAGCATCAGCTGGAAAGCTTTTACCTGTAAAAACAATGTTGTGGACCAGCATGAGAGATTAATTAAAAATAATATATATTTATTCCATTCCGTGTCCAGCAAAACAACCTAATATTGGTGTTGATGGTGTTAGAAGATTTGTATATTTCAAGTAATTGGGTAGGACCTGCAACAAGAATGCTTCTTCCATGGGTCCCAGAGACAGGGACTAAGTCATTTGTTTAAAGTCACATAGGATGTCAAGGTCACTGCATTGAATCTGAGTCTCTGGATTCTCATCTAGCAGCTTTCCCCATTAGGTTCTCCTTTCTTCTCATGGAGTGCCCTGATGTATGTAGTTTCTTCACAAGTTAGTAATTTCCATTTCATATCATCTTTGGTATTCAACATGTTTTTCAACAACAAGGCATGCTTTGTATACCAGTCTAACATGGTAGTATCTTATCTAGCCAGCAGTAAATTTTAAAAATTTAACAATGAAACTCTCAGAAGAACTTTGGTAGAGATTGATACTTCCACTATTATATCTGGAGATGGCAAACTGCAAATTAAACCAGAAATAATTTTTACCTTTGAAAAATTTAACAGTTAGTTCTGTACAGGAGGGTCATAACTCCTAACAGACAAGTGATTTGGTCAGAGGAACAAACATCACTTTCATTTCATACTTTATAAAGGCAGGTGCTATGCTTAGCACCAAAAAAAAAAAACCCAACCAAAAAACAAAACCAAACCCTGAAGCGTATAAATCTATTTCCTTCCGTACCCTGCTAGCAGCAGACCTAAGTGAAAAAAATGTAGCTTATACGTTAATTATATACTTTATTTCCTCTTTATGAATTTCTATGCCCATGTAGCTATAAATATTCAGCTTTGTTGAGACTGGGGGCACCTACACATGTGTTTTACTGTGGAGTTGACTAGCTCTGCAGTAAAACCTCACCATCTACACATGCAGTGCTATTAGGCTGGAATAAACCATTTAACTCTGCCATAGAATAGTACTTCCTGACATAAGTACTATCCTATGGCAGAGTTATTTACTCCTCTGCAAGGCACATGTGGATGGAAACCAGGGCTAGCTGGGGAATAAGGGTACTACATTGTAAGGGCTTCCTGCAAGCTCACATTGTGGCAGCTTCATGCCCCAGCCAGCCCCTCCACAGCATGCTAAGCTAGGGTGGAGCAGCTCCAGCCTGGCAGGCTGCCCCACCCTGGCTCAACATGCTGTGGACCTGGACACAGTCCTGGGTTCCTGGGAGCAATAAACTCCAGCACAAATTGAGTTGGAGTTTATTCAGGCACACTAATTTCATGTGTAGATGTACCACCTGAGTCACATGCTATTATTTCTGTCCCCTGATTAGGTGTGAAGAAGGCCTGACTTTTCCTAGAAGTATGGTAGAAATTTAGGGAAAGGTAATAGATGAGTAGGATCAGATGAGTTTGAAATAGTTTGGCTTTCTTTTTTTTCCCCTCAGTGTTACACAAACCCAACTCAAGATCATTCATAGAGGGTGGGGTAGAGTGGAGTTGGGTGGGAGTTGTGGGGGTTGTATTCTTCCTAGATGTATTGGATTTGGTAGAATTTGCTTTTAACTTCTTGACACTGGAATCCCACAACCTTATTTCCGGAGTTTGATGTTGTCAGGCAAAATAAATAATTTGAAAACAGAGCTTGAAAATTCTCATAGCAAAAAAAGTTTGAGTCACCCAATGGAAAATGATCTGATCTGAAAATTGGTCTGATCTGTTTAAATGATTTTCCAGGTTTTAGGAGGTATACTGATCCCTAGTAAAGGATCTCAGAATATTGAAATATATGAGCCTAAAATTCACTTACCACAAATGTGAATTATAGAGCGAAAAGTTATTGCTGTTTCAAACTAGATTCAATTGGCTAATGAAAGCATCCTTAAAAACTTGTATCACTTATGCTATTTTTCTTCCATTTGTTACATTTACTTTTATGTTTTTGGATATCTTACTCCTCTGCTTATACCTGTGACCTACACAAAACAAATTGACAATTGAACCATGGAAGCTTCACACATTTATAGCTTTCTGAAAACTCAAGGGGAAAAATGTAGTATGATTCACACACCTCTTTTACAAATATTCTCCTACAGTTGCAAATAGTTATTTCTTTTCAAATGCACTCGAAAAAACTAAGAAAGGGTTCTTTATTCATTCTTTTCCTCATTTCAGATACAGTTTCAGTAAACCAAGAAAAAAAGGGAATTCTGTTCTGTCCTCCTAAGCTTAAAAAATTTGCGGAGATAGAAAAATGAAATGTCTTTCTCCTATTGTAATAATTCATACATATGTTTCCCCTTGATGTGAATATGTCAGATCTCCACAAAAAATCAAGGCTCCAACTTCAAATAGGAATCTCTTTTGCATGTACAACAGCTGTCATATAAAAGAACAAAACATTTAAGAAAAACCTTTCTGTGCATCAAAAGTAATATCAACAAGAAGCCAGAAGGAGATTTTTTTTTAAATTTACTCTTTTAAAGAGTAAGATCATAGGATCATAGCAAAGTAGGACTGGAAAGGACCTACTCCCCTACTCAAAGCAGGAAATTCCCTAATCAAACCATCCCAAGCCAAGTGTCTGTCTAACTTGCTCTTGCTAATTTCCAGGGATGGAGATTCCACAATTTCTCTAGGTGGCCTATACTAATGCTTAAACACCCTAATAGGCAGAAAGTCCTTCCTGATCCCAATATAAAATTCCTCTCCTGTAGCTTAATACCATTTATCCTAGTCCTGTCCCCTAATGCCACAGAGAAAGAGTGCCATTCTCTTTATATTCACCCTACAGGTACTTGAAAACTGTTATCAAATCCTCCCTCAGTCTTTGTTTCTCCAGATTAAACATAGTTCTTTCAGCCTTTCTTCACAAGTCATGCTAGCTGTAGTGATCCCTGGGTTCAACAAGAACAGTCATACATGAATAAGAAGAACTAACAATAACCTTTGTTTGTGGAGCCAGAGAGAAGCGTCTGTAGTTCCATAACTAATTACTGTAACGTGGGACCATCTCTCAGCTCCCAGGTCTTATAGTCTTTCAAGCAAGGGAGTATCTTCAGATTATAACTTCTATCACTAGATTTTCCCTTTCAACAATAATTACAAAAAACAATTAACAGAAAATACCATTAACACCCAAGTACAGAGGAAAGGTTACTAGAACATCACTCTGGAGTGAATCTTTACCACTCACTTTCCTGTTCCCCTTTTTCTGCAGCTCTTTTAACAAGTATCTATGAGTCTGTACAGAAGTTTCACTTTCTTCTGAGGCCAATAAATTTTATCAAATCCAGTTTCTCAGTGGGAAGCTTTTCCTCTAAGTCTTGATGGACTTGAATCCTTATACTAGAATCTAAATGACGTTCACTTCTGGCAGCTGTGATTTTGCACATGGCACAACATTGATCATCTCCAAACTGCTGAGGGTGGTTTCCTCTTTCTGGATAATTGTATTTGCATTTGTATCTTTAGGTACATTTATTCCTAAAAGGGTGTGATTGCTTCCTGTGTTCTGGAATGATTAGTTTATTCACAGGAAAATTGTTCAGATTTGGGCCATGATGGCCAAAAGGATCATCATGAGGCATGGATTTTGTATCTTCTTGTACTGAAATGCACACACACGCTTACTAGATTCAGTTTATCATCAGCTGCTAGACCGAAAAATTGGTGTCACCTTCTGAGGTACCACAATTAATGGGAATTTGTACAATCTATTTTTATATTGGGTGCAATTCATCTACCCTTCACTGGTATATTTGTTCCTGAATAGCCAGTTAGCAATGCATCTCCCTTTTATTGGTATATTTATTCCTGAATGGCCAGTTATTTTGTTATTTGTTGGGCTCACTTGTGGTCTCAGGTTTACTTTTATTCATGCTCTGATAAAATATTAACCTGAGCTCCAATGTCCAAATTAAATGAAACCATTGTTCCCTGCACTTCTTTTGCTTGATTCAACCATATCTATATAAAACGTTTCAAGTATGCTCTCAACTATATGCACCTGATTTTTTTTATCTTTGGGATCTGCAGCACCTGGCAAAATGGTTCCTCTTCTTACAGTTAAAACAGAATTTTACAAATGTAGCACATGTTTGGGCCCATGTCGCCTTACACACTTGTTTATTTATTCTCTCTCTTAGCATTCTCCTAGCCAATGGAAAGTTACACTTTTTCATGGGAAAGATGGCCTCTTACCCATGGAAAATTCCACCCTTTGAGGTTTCTGTTTTCTGGCCACATTCTTTCATGTCTACTGCATGGACAACCTCTTTTGATGCATTTAACTCTGTACTCTATGCCTTCACAGTTTATGCTGCCCTTCACATTTGAACAGTCTTTTCTAGACACTGGTTTCCTTCATGCAATAGCCTTTCTTGTAATGCAGTGTTTGAAATACCACGAATAATCCTATTTTTAATCAGAGATACTGTCAAGTTCCCAAAAGCACAGTTCTTACTCAGTCTCTTTAGATCAGTAACATACCAATCTATACACAGTTATGTTGTTTGTCTGTACATAAAATATCTGTGTCTTTCAAAGGTCTCATTCTTTTTTGGCATTCAGTACTCCTCATTTTTGGACAACATTACACTTACCTGAATATTTTGGTGTTATAAAAAGCCAGGGCTTCCTGCTCAACAGTATGCAAGATTGAGGATTTGATGCTACATTTTTCTCTTCTGCCCATGTGGTTACTTAGTACCCCTGAAACTTTTGTCTGAATGCCCTCCTGTTTTTCCTGTATTGACCAATAGTAGTACAGCAGGTGGAGTTTACAACACTTCCATGATCATATGTCCTTAAAGTAAATTGTATAGGAAGATCATTTACACTGGCTTATGTCCTTCAATGTGGCTGTGCTGTTTCACTTACTCTCAATTTCCAACTTCTTTCTCAGCTTGGACATCCAATTCTTTCAAATTCTTTGTCATTTACCACTTCAGAAAACATGTAGTGATTACTGGCTTTAATAAACATGGGTATATATGAATTAGAAGAACTAACAAGAATTTTTATTTGTGGAGGAGTAGACTAGCTTCTGTGGTCCCTTGGTTTCTCTGATTAATTATTCTAATGGATGGACAATCTCAACTGCCAACCCCTGTAACCTTCCAAGAGAGTGTCTCTAAACTATAACTTCTATCACTGTGCTTCCCAAGGCTCTAATATTTTTTTTGTCACTCTTTATTGGACTCTTTCTAATCTATCCATCTTCCTTGAAGTGCGGGGCCCAAAACTGGATGCAGCACAGGGTTTTTAACCCAAAAGCTTGCTTAATAACTATTCTCCAACCATTTGGGTTGGTCTAATAAAAGATATCAAATTCACCCAAGGAACCTTGTCTGCCTATGTCCTTAGACCAACACGGCTACAACCCAAACCCCTGCACTCCAGGTGAGACACTTCTACTGCAGAACAGACCAAAAGAATCACTTCCCTTGATTTGCAAATGATACTTCTATTAATACAGTCTAGTATGCAGTGGCCTTTTTTGCAATAGGTAGCATGCAGGGACAGTGTTATCGAAGAATAGAGACTCAATAGCAAAACCTGCATAGGTTTAAAGTCAAGAACTCAGTCATCAATGCTACATCATATTGCCGCTTAATAGAGAAATGGGAAGAAAAAAGTCCTGAATAATCTGCCCTTGTAGCAATTGAAATCATGGATTATAGCAAACGTGACTGTATTTTCTATTTGAATTGGCTTTCTGAATGAACTGATTGATGTGATGAGAAGTCAAATCTTTTCTCAGTGTTTCTTCCACCTTCACTCTGGAAAATCCCCACAAGTCAGTAATGGGATAGGGAGAGTTGAAAAGAACCCTTTAGCCTTTGCATCTCTGCCCAATCATGGTACCAGGGATGCTGAGTCTGCTTACCAGAGCTGATTGGGAATTTTCCACTAACAGGATTTTCTGACAGAAAATTCAGTTTCTAGAAAATCAAAATTTTCACCAATTTGATTTTGCTAAATATGTACTGTTTATCACCAAGAGAAATCAAAATGAACTCTTTCAGTTGGAATCTCCTTCACCTGAATAAGAACATTTAAATGTCTAACTTGACCCCAAATATTAAGTTTTGAATCAGTTAAGAAAAATATAAACTGCCCTTTCTCAACTGGGACACTGTATTTAAGAGTAGTACTTTGGCCCTCCAAACTAAGGAGGCAGCCAATAGAGAAGAATATGGATGTCCAGCCTACCCCCCACTTCCCTTCCTCCCCCACCCCTTCCAGATTCCTGTATAGCAAATACAGTACTATAAAGAAAACAAGTTTTATATTGGAAAAAACAAGTTCAATTTAGGTTGGTAAACTAAAATGCAACATTTGAAATTGAAGGCATGTTGAAATATTGTGTCCTGATCGGAAACATTTACATGAAATACACCGATAAAAGGATAAGCGTATTTTAGAATTTCAATTCCATGAAAAAAAAAATTACAAGTTCAAAAACATTTACCATTAGCTGTGGGATGGAATGTCTACATCTTGGTGAGCTTTGCTGTTCATACCACATGCTCTCTGGACTTCAGGCTCCCCCCTGAAGTGTTGGAAAAATAGAAGGAGTTTAACTGGCAAGGTATTTTCAGTGGAACAACTTATTTGTTGAATGTTCCTAGGTACCTTGCTTACCTTAGGGCCTAAAATTAGTAAAGGACTCAGACTTCAAATGGTTACAGTTACAAAAAGAAACCATACTTAAATCTATAGAAAAACATCAAGGACAGATTCTATTTACCCTACTATCTTCCTAATAAATATGCTCTCCCCACAGTATCTCCACACACAAAGACAGACATGCTATTTACATCTCCTGGCGTGGGAGGTAGGAGTGGGAAGCTGGGGGCATGGAAATTAATCTTACTCCTCGAGACTACTCACAAGATGACTTGGGTCTTCAGTTCTACCCTAATGAAATGAGACATTCAGACCCAGATCTATTGTCTATTTAAAATATTTTCTAAATGTGAATCCTATAAATTGCCTTGGCAACTAGGATGTAACTGGTATTATTCTTCTGTGGTATGTGTTCATGTTCTGCATCTATTTACCCACACAATAATTTTTAACTTTGTCAAAATGGTTGCAAAAGAAACAAATCAGGGGAAAGGTGGAAGGGACAACATGTTTATATGGTATTTTGAAAGCAACTGTTAAATAGACAAATCTGAAGTTTAAGAAAAGGTTTCACATTTTTATGCAATGCATTTCTTACAGGAAATCACTACATAGTTGATTAATAAGGAAGGGCATTTAATGCTCACTAATCAGATCTACAGAGACACCATGTATTGATCATGCAATAGTATAGACACTAAGGCAAAATTTTAAATGTATGCCTTCTTTGTTTCCTGTCCTTATTTTCACCCTTGTCAGTGTAAGCAGTGTGATTTCCTTTTCTCCAATTATGTCAAAAATTTTAAATGAATAAATTCTCCTCTCGACTTCAAATGGCAAAAAAAAAAAAAATTATAAAATTCAAAACTAAAAAAAAAAAAGAAAAAAAGGAATTTTAGTCCACCCAGCCATACAGTATGTGAACAGCTGAAAACCAAACTTTTGTAAAAAGCACAGTTGGAAATCCCAACATAACAGTAGTGTGCTGATGTATGAGAAACATTAAGTTAATTATATGATCGTGCCATTATTGGAATATGCACAGCAACTAGAAAAAAATGAATGTTGCTGTAAACACACGGCAGAGAAGACCTGGATGAAATGTTTCTGGATCTGAACCCAGATTTCCCAGAAGTTCAGTTGTTTACAGCTGGTTTTCTCATTCATTCCCACCTATAACAAAAAGTGAAATTTATCCTAATGGCTTCCCTAGCCAACGTGATTAAATGCAGCAGACAAACAGGCAATGTACATGATGATAATTACACTATAACTGCAAACTTTCTGATGCAAAATCTTTGCAAAATATAGGGTATAAACTGTAACATTGGCCTCGTTTCAAGTAAGCACTTAAGAAAAGTCTCTCTCTAGTCAGGAAGGGTGTTTAAGCATACACTCAAGTGAATACTTGACTTTGCTTGAATAGGAGTGGTTTCCTGAATCAGGACCTGTAAACAGTCATGAACTCCAACCACCAGAAAGTGGGGTTATGGCAATGTGGAGGTTCCCAGTTGTGTTCACCATCCTTGCTCCTTCACTGCCATGCTTTGATGATAATTGTAGAATCTTCAGGCTAAGAGGTGGGTGCAGGGATCAGATTGTCCCTTCTTTGGTATCATGGTGCTTTATCTAAATGCAGGCCAGGCTTCTCTGGACCTGCAACTGAGCAACAGGGTTTCTGCCCTTCTCAGGCCTTTGAACTAATTCCTAGTGAGGTCCTCCCTGTTAATCTGTGTCCCTTTTTGGGCCCATCTTCCCCCAGTTCTAGTTTCACTATCAGTTCAATTACAAAATAAACAAAAAGGCCATAGGAAGTCACCTTCAGCAGACCCCTTTCCTCCCCTACACTGGCGTAAACATAAGTAGTCTGCTCAGGGTTATGGGAAATGAGCAACTACCACTTTAATAGAGTGTCTGTCACTGTGTTCTGATTTTCCCACCAGCCACTCTGGGTCGCCACTGTCAGTGACCCATCTCTGGTTTATAGTCTTTCGGATGTTGCACCTTCCAGGGTCCTCCTATTAGCAGCCTCTTCCCTGAAGATGCAGCTCTCTACTGGGGAACACCAATTCACCATTGGCAGGGACTGCAGTGCTGAGGCTGCTTGAGCTTCTGATGCCTGAAACATTTAAAGCCTATCCTGGGCTTGGCTTCCCAGGGTCTACTGTCCAGCCTCCTCACTTAAACCTTGTTCTTGCCACCAGTCTCAGCATCCTCAGCTGACCTGGCAGGGTGTTCAGCATCCTCAGTCCACCTGGCAGGGACCTATCTTCCCTAGACCTGTGCCTCATTCCTCTTTTTCCCATTATCACCTCCCTCCGCCCAATCCACTCAGTCTGTTAACAGGGTTAGGGTTCCCTGTTATGGGACCATAGCTACTATTTCTTTAAAATAATTTGTTTTGATTATTTTCATTTCCTCCATAGTAGCCTCTCCCCTCTAAATAGATAAATTTATTTATTTTGGTATTTGTATCTTTCCTTTTGGGAAAAACATTACATTTGTGTGTACCAATTTAACATTCTTATCTTTGCCTTTACTTTGTCCTCTTGTTGATGTTGGGAGCTCTATGATATAGTTCATCCTTATAAATATTAGGCCTTGAAAACACCGTTGAGATAAAGGTGTATAAAAAACCAAGCATGCCTAAACCAGAAATGAACAAACTTTGCAATGGATTCCTATTAAAAGATGATTTTTTTTTTAAATGTAGGTTTATATTACATGTAATTATTTTTTTAATTCCTTTTTGTTTGTTTTTGCCTTCAAAATGTCAATCTGACTAAGTATTTAGGGGATACATGTCATGGAGGAAGTCTGACTTCCACAGAGGTGTTTTCTGACATCAATCAGAGTTAAGATGAGTGTGCATTTAAATATTTCCCTTATCTAAACTGTAACTTGTTTTGACTTAATACCAATGTTGCACGTTATTTATCTCTTTCTCTCCCTTCCACCTCTTGATCCCCTGGATGAAGCAAGGGATTGAAGGAGTAGGGCTTCATAAAAGCTGGGTGGGTAGGTATACAAATGCCGGAAGTATGGGGCACAAACAAGATGAGCTGGAATTCACAGCTTGTGAACTGAACTATGGCCTCATTTGTACCATGGAAATTTGGTGGGATAGCTTTTATAACAGGACCATCAAAACTGAAGGTTACATTCTGTTTCAGAAGGACAGGGTTGGGGGAAACAGTGGTGGCATTACCTTTTAAGTCCAAATCTACATATTTGTTCCCTGGTTCAGGAGGAAGAAGGTAGCAGATCAGAATATATCTGGGTAAAGATAAAAGGTGAAAAATACAAAAAAGGCTTCTCCAGGAGAAAAATAACCTAGGAACAACTGGGAGTGATTTAACTGGTTAAATCACTCCCAGAAGAATTTCTCCTGGGGCCATGGATGTCTGTATACATATCTCTCCTCAGAGCCACAGCACAGACCTTCATCTTCCCAGGGTGCTTTGCTCCTTTTCTCTCCCCACAGTGTGTTGCTTGCTGCACTCTATTGCTCAAGCTAAGAAAGGAATAAAACATGCCTCTTCATATTTCTCACATTGTGCTAATGGCTAGGAAATGATATTGAGAGGTTTGCTTTTAGGAATTAGCTTGCAGGTAAAGAAAATATTGCATTAGAACAATGGTCCTGGAGAATATCAAGGGTTAATTGGTTTTTAAAGGCCTTGTTTGTCACAAAGCTTTGTTTGTGACAAAGCTTCCTTCAAGGTCCCCATCCTGGGGAATTAAAAATATGAACAGTGTATCCATAACATGAGATAGGCCTGCTGCATTAGTGCCAGGTCACAGTGTCCAGCTGCAGAGCCCTTGGGATTTCTGTTTTTGGTGGATGGGCCAAATTAGGAGGCCAGGGCATGCCCAAATTAAAACACCGGTAAATGATGTGTGCATGTGATGGGTTTGGAAAACAAAGGAATATGCTGACAGACCAGAAGGCGGACCCTATGATGACCAAAGGGAGACCAATCAAAGATGCAGGTGAATGAAGAGTCATCAGAAAGAGAAGGAATACAGAGGGAGGGATTACCAAGCAGCAAAGGGATCCTAAGGCGGGGACCCAAGGCCACCATGGACAGAGGGCACACCACCAGCCAGATAATTTGAACATGTGTCCTCAGCCTTAGTAATAGGCTAGACACAGCTTTACGAGCACTCGTGGAGCTCTGATATGGTGCCAGAGGACTGGGAAAGTCCCAATGTGGTTCCCATTTTCAAAAAAGGGAGGAAGGAGGACCCAGGAAACTATAGGCCAGTTAGTTTTACCTTGATTCTGGGTAAACTTTTTGAGAGAATTATCCTGGTGCATGTCCACGAGGGCCAGCAAGAGAGATTATGCTTAGGGCAACCAACATGGGTTCATTAGAAGCAGGTCCTGTCAGACCAACCTGGTGGCCTTCTGTGACCAGGTTACAAAATCCTTAGAAGCAGGGGTACGTAGTCTTTCTGGACTTTAGGAAGGCCTTCAACACTGTCTCTCACCCTGTTCTAATTAAAAAACTAGGGGACTGTGGCATCGACACCTACACAATGAAATGGGTCACTAACTGGCTGGAGGGCCACACTCAGAGAGTGGTGGTGGATGGGTCTCATTCGACCTGGAGGGATGTGGGCAGTGGGGTTCCCCAGGGCTTGGTCCTCAGGCCTGCACTGTTCAACACCTTCATCAGTGACTTGGACGAAGGGGTAAAAAGCACCCTGTTCAAATTCACAGACAACACTAAGTTGTGGGGGGAAGTGGGCACACTAGAAGGGAGGAATTGGCTGCAATATGACCTAGACAGGTTACAGGGGTGGGTGGATGAGAACAGGATGGGTTTCAACACTGACAAGTGCAAGGTGCTGCACCTGGGGAGGAAGAACCAGTAGCAGACCTACAGGCTGGGGAATGCCCTTCTCGTCAGTGCAGAGGCAGAAAAGGATCTTGGAGTCATTATTGATGCCAAAATGAACATGGGCCAACAGTGTGGGTACATGGTCAGGAAGGCCAACTGTACCTTGTCATGCATCCAGAGATGCATCTGAAGTAAGTCCAAGGAGGTGATCCTCCCCCTCTATGCGACGCTGGTCAGGCTGCAGTTGGACTGCATTCAGTTCTGGGAGCCGCAGTTCAGGAAGGATGCGGACAACATGGAGAGGGTCCAGAGGGGGCCACTTGCATGATCAGGGGTCAACAGGGCAGGCCCTATGAGGAGAGGCTAAGGGACCTGAACCTGTTCAGCCTCCACAAGAGAAGGCTGAGGTGGGTTCTAGTGGTCATTTACAAACTCGTCAGAGGGGACCAGCAGGCATTGGGGGAGTCCCTGTTCCCCTGAGCACTACCAGGAGTGACTAGAAATAATGGCCACAAACTGGCAGAGGGTAGATTCAGACTAGATATCAAGAGGTGCTACTTCACTGTCAGGGCGGCTAGGATCTGGAACGAACTTCCAAGAGAAGTGGTCCTGGCTCCTACCCTGGGGGTCTTTAAGAAGAAGCTAGATGAAGACCTTGCTGGGGTTGTTTGACCCCAGTACTCTTTCCTGCCATGGCAGGGGGCCGAACTTGATGATCTGTTCGGGTCCCTTCTGACCCTGCCAACTATGAAACTATGAAACAAGGATGTGTATGGGATGACTGGTATAGGGGCAGTCTTGCTTCAGGCAGGGGGTTGGACTATATGCCCCCTAGGGGTCCCTTTCAGCTTTACCTTTCTGTGGTTCTATGAAATTACCTGGAGCCTAGGAGTTTCATTCAGTACCCAAATTCTCAGAGTTGTGTAATACAAGTCTTGGCAGAGCACTAAATAATTCCAAGTGGCTCTTGCAAGAGCTTCTTAAAGGTTTTGCTCCACACACAGGGCTTCTCCTGTGTTCCAGTAATAAGTGATGTTCCTCTCTCTCTTCCGCCATGAATTGCATCTTTTCATCTAACCAGACCGCAGGTTTTTTTTTTCATTTTATTCATTTTTCTGGGAAAAAGAGCTATATTAGCCTGCTATAAAGATATATAAAAATTGCCCTCCATTCCAGGAATAAAGAAAAGGGAAATTTGTTCTTAAGACATACAGAGAAACTTTATCTTTGATCAAATACACTGATTACTGTGGAAACTGGCAATAGTCTAAGACTACAGATGCAAAAATAGAAACTTTTGCACATCACTTAATAGCACATAAGTGTCTCTTTTTTTTCTTCTTGAAGTGTTAGGAAAACTGACTGAAGAAGTAAAGAAACTGAAACTCTGCTGCAGTGCCGATAATGATCTCTTTTAAAATAGCTACAGAAGAGTGTGAGCTGAGTATCCAAAACATTACTTTGAAGAGTTTTTCACTAATATAGTAGCCAGTGGGTATGACAGAAAACGAGGGGAGAGAGAAAGAAGCCTAAATATGGCACTTTTAAGTTCTCTCACTTATTTTAATTGAACTTCTTCATGACTTACATGTTCAGAGATCTGAAACTTTTCTTCTCTTTTTTTAATAAAAAAAGTTAGGACTCTCTTTTCCCCTCATGCATAAATATGCATGGAGTAGATTACATGGTAGTTTAAGTACCACTGACTGCAAACAGAAATCACATTTATCCTGGGATAAACTATTTTATCCTGGGCTAGAGTGCAAGCATAAATATGTCCATGGCTTTTATCCTGGAATAAATCCTAAAAAAAAGCTTCCTAAATAAAATATAGTCATAATTTATGCTAGCATATATCAAATTATGCGTGTACAAATATCCTGGGACAGTGTCATTAAATTAGTGGCTGAAAAGCACTTCTGCATTCAGCTGCTCACTAAACCCTGATTAGAAGGATGATGTATGTACATGACAATCTCAGGATATTTTTGGTACAGAATAAAAGCAACTTCTCCAGGGATAAATGCAACATCTGTTCCTGGCCATTTTGAACCACTGGATGTTGTAAATGTAAAGAAGTAGTGAAGGTATTAAACAGGAGGCCTCCTAGGATTGTGAAGGCCAGGGATCTACAAGATAATTTGGACTAAACTAATGAAAAAAAAAAAAAGGCAAAGATATCTCCAGTATCATATCTGGGCACCTTTTATCAACCAGCCGAAATAATTAGGCCAACTGAAGCGGCATCAAAGTCCAGAGAGAAGGTTGGACTCATATCTGAAGATTTAACATAGTAACATAATGGAATTTTCTAATAAATATTTTCTATGAATAATTAAACTAATGTATGTTATTTATTCTCAGGAAATAATTTCAAAGTATTGAACAGGGAAATTATATATACAGTACATTAGATTTCAAAGATCAAACAAATTTCAAGTGGTACTTTAAAAAGTCCTTGATTCAGTCACATAGATTGCAACGTGTATTAAACCTATCGATCCTATGACCCCAGCTGACTTCCTGCCCTTTGGGCGGGGGGCTGGACTCGATGATCTTCCGAGGTCCCTTCCAGCCCTGATGTCTATGAAATCTATGAAATCTATGAAATCCGTTTGAGATGATTTTTTTTTTAAATATAGTCATTTAGTTATGTGAAACTCTAGAACTCTTGGTTCAGAGATGATAGCTTTTATTAGACCAACTAAGAAATCACCAAAAAAAAGTATCTTTTTCTGTAATCCTTTGGGCACATGCGCTCTTCGTCAGGTTCAGGGAAAATTAAAGATGGTAAAAAGTCCCCATAGGTAGAAAATAAACTTAATTTTGCACAGAGGAAGCTGAAGATGGAAGTCTGTTCCTCTGGGTCCATGACAGTATCTTTGTGAGTTGCTCTTTGATGTGCAAATAAAGCAGGATTCCTTCCCTGATGATGTCAGATGGCAGAAAGGCAGGGAGGTGTAGAGATCTTCCTTGTTGTTCAGCAATGACATTTAATTTCAAAATCAGCTAAAATTCAACATCTTCCATGTTTCTGGGCTGTATTTAATAGCCGTGTTGGTATTTAATAGCCGTGTTGGTCTGAGACAAAAATAAATGCAAAACTCTAGAACTTTTGGTTCAGAGATTATACCTTTTATTAGACCAATTAAAAACTTGCCCCCCAAAATTATCTTTTTCTACAATTTTTCTGGCACATGTGCACTATGTGTGAGAAAACACAAAGCTTGTTAGATAAATCCCTATTAAGCATTACCCTAAAGGTGTTTTTCCCCTATAGAGCAAGCACTGCAAACTTTCCCCATAATACGCCATTCTAATGAGGGTCTTGTTACACCTTACACTGTCTGCTGAACAAATGTTGATTAGCTTAGTGCTACCTTGGAGTTTGAAGCAATGGCACATTTGTGGGGAGCAGCCATACCCTAAGGGAACAGGAGCTGAGCTGTGTAGATCGAGAGATAATCCTGCCTTGGAGGGACATAACTTTGAGGCACATGAGTGCTTTAAGCAACTTTAAGGTGTTAATGTGTGGATTGTCCACACATTAACACCATTAAGAGCTCAAGGAGCTATCCAAAATGATTGTAACAGGGCCCTGAGCCACATCTATAGCTGAGCAGGAATTCCTTGCACCCTCCCCCAGCCTTTTTAAGTTAAAGGATTCAGATTTATCAATATTAAATCTCTTTCTGTAGGACTGTACCAATTTTAACATTAAGAAGTTCTCAGTAGAAACAGAAATGATTCCATATCACCACTCCCTTCTTTCTCAGGTCTCTAAATGTGTCTCTAAATACAGCCCTATTCAACAGTCTGCCTCTTTAATCATTGGTAATATCTTATTGGACTGACTGTACTGTAGCAAGAAATGTTAGACAAGATTTTGGGCTTGAAATGCTTTTCTTCGGGTCTGGAAAAGAAGCTGACACAACCAGAGTTAAATTCCAGGTAGAACAATTAATTTGTTTAACCTCATTATGTAAACAAGGGTGATCTTTGAAAGGGAAGGGGGCACTAAACCTTTAGATTGAAGAGAAGTTATCAAGCAACTAAAGAAGGGTTAAAATATATAAACCCAATTATGTGAAAGAATAGGACCTTTCATAAAGAAAGATGGCTGTTATTACCTTTTGGAACACATAGTGATGAGCCATGATTCTCTTAATTAATCACAAATTGAGGGTTGTTAGGCCTCTTTGAGACTCATAGTTCAAAATGGTGGACTTTGGGAGCTTTCTAACTGAGCATTGGCCTGTAGCCCAGCCCCACTCAATGCAAATATATTTCATAGATTTCATAGATTTCATAGACATTAGGGCTGGAAGGGACCTCGGAAGATCATTGAGTCCAGCCCCCTGCCCAAAGGGCAGGAAGTCAGCTGGGGTCATAGGATCCCAGCAAGATAAGCATCCAGTTTCATCTTGAAGGTGTTCAATGTAGGCACTTGAACCACCTCCGGTGGCAGGCTGTTCCAGACCTTGGGGGCTTGGACAGTAAAGAAATTCTTCCTTATGTCCAGCCTGAAACGGTCTTGTAGTAGTTTATGACCATTCGACCTAGTCGTCATCCCTTGGGGTGCTCTGGTGAACAAACGTTCCCCCAGATACTGGTGGTCACCCCTGATAAACTTATAGGTGGCCATCAGATCTCCCCTGAGCCTGAGCTTTTCCAGGCTAAAGAGCCCCAGGGCTCTCAGCCTGTCATTGTAGGGTCTGCTTCCCTGACCTCTGATCATGCGCGTGGCTCTTCTCTGGACTCTCTCAAGCTTCTCCACATCCTTTTTGAATTGTGGAGCCCAAAACTGGACGCAGTACTCCAGCTGCGGCCTCACTAAGGCCGAGTACAAGGGGAGAATGACGTCCCGGGATTTGCTTGAGAAGCATCTATGGATGCAAGCCAGCGTTTTGGTCGCTTTACTAGTCGCAGCATCACATTGCAGGCTCATGTTCATCTTGTGGTCAATGATGACCCCCAAGTCTCTTTCTTCCATAGTGCTAGCCAACATAGCACTGCCGAGCCTATAAGGATGAAGTGGGTTTTTCTTCCCAAGTTGGAGAACCTTGCATTTATCGGCATTGAACACCATCAGATTCTCATTCGCCCACTTGCTGAGCCTATCAATTAGGACAGGAGACGTGATTAAATGTAAACAACTGGACTATATTATAAATACTAAAGTTAAACAACAGGGATCAACAAATCACAAACACATACATGGAATCTACAAACAATATAATACAGAGCGTGAGATAAAACGTAGAAAGAAATCTATAATCTCTGACATGCATATACCATAAGGTAGTAGGCTCTTGCTTGCCTGTCTCATTATGTCAGTGTGCTGGAGCTGCCCTTGCTCCCTTTCCCCCTTATGGAGTTTCCTCTGGGTACTCAGCACTCCACAGTTAAGGGTGGGTTACTGCTCATTTTTGGGTGATTTTATTCAGGGTGGTCTCCTAGGCTGGATTTGAGCTTCTTCTGAGAGCTCCGTCCTCAGAGTTTCTTTCAATTATCTAAGGAGCCAGCCAGATTCACTCCACAGTTTTCAATCACCTTTCACACTGACTGACACCAACTCACACAAACCAACTCACACGAAAAAGCCCAGCCTCACACCTCTCCTCGGGTGCAAGCTTGTTTTAAACTCTCCAATCACACCACTTCTGTCAATCTCACTCTTAACCAATCACAGAAACAGAAGTGCCATCAATCATTTGTCAATCACTCCTTTATCCAATCAGGTATTCAATCACCTCGGGTGAGTACAGTGGTCAACTTTTCAATTTTGTAACTATTTGCACTGAAAGCTCCCATTATCAATTGTGTATGCTCTCCACACAGAAACTAGGTCATGATATCATTGAAGTTCAGAAGCGCGCTGACTCTGAAACCTTCTGACTTCTAATCAATCTGGGAAGGTGCGGTATTTTTCGCTTAATTTATGCAGACTTCTTAAAGTTACTCAATGACATTAACATAGGGAGGCAAGGCCAGAGGATGAGGCCTACCATAGAGGTTAGTAGCTGGATGATCTGTGAGATAAGCAAACTGTGATGAGCCATAAAACCAACATCTGTGTTAAATCAATGGTTTTCAGTGTTCCATACGGTTATAAATTTTTGTTCTCAGACCAATCTTTTGAAGGGACAGCGGTGAACATTTTATGTGGTCCCTGAGATACAAAAACAAGGAAACCCTGGCAGATCCATCATATGCAACTTCAGTCCCTTCAGCGAAGAACTCTCAGGTTTCATAGAAATCATCCTCAAGACATCTGTCACTGAGGCCCCTCTACATGTTACGCGTAAGGTATGATTAAGTAGTTAATCACATCTTAAGTTGTGACCCAGATACACATTCAACCAATCATTGGTGTGATAAAACAAGCAGTAAGCTACAAACTACAAAATCATTCCATAAAAAGTGTGGAATAACTTTTTCACAGAAAGTAACAATTTTCCACAAAATAACTATTCCACAAAACATGTAGAATAATGTTGTTGCTTGTTCTAATCATGTCATTAATTGAACATGTGGCCAAGTGCTCCCCTCTGGCTGGAAGCCCCATCAAAATATAACAAAGCTCACAGTAGCAGCAACAGCAGCAGATAACACACAGCAGATAACACAGCAACAGCAGCAGATGATAGTGGTGTTCCCAACACTGCCTGCATTGTGAACCAACAACATTGCCCTCAATCTGAGCCCCACCAGCCACCTTGTAGCTAATTCATGATCCCTTAATCAAACCTCCTTCCTTGCACGTGTGGCATGGTAGAAGGTACAGTTGTGCGGATTGTGCACGTCTCCCATTGAACCTTTACCTGCACGTGTAGAAAGGCCATGAAAAAGCAATTTTTGTACAAAGCACAATAACATTCCTTTTCAGTCAAAAATTGAAATCTCTAAAAAGAAGAAAATAATAGAATGGCTTCTGTGTTTTGGTAAGATAAAACTTCCTTGAAACTGGGCAAGGAGACTCAGGGGGTGTTACATGACCTAATAATTTTATTGTATCTTATTTCCATGATTCTTTTATTCTGTTTTGCATCACTTCCATTACCTCAAACAGAATTAATGTTTGCAGTCTTAAATAGTCTGCTATACAATTGCAAATGGACTTAATTGCATAAAATGGAATAAATTAGAAAACCTGCCATATCACTCTTCACTGAGCCATTTCAGTTCCAAACAAAGCAGAAGCCACATTGCTCATTTCTGTGTCATTTCGCTAAAGAGGCTAAAAAGCAGACAATTAAATGGCATTTAAAAACACAGCTAAATTACAAATTATTTCAAGTACCTTATAGAAAGAAATCTAACAAAAATGAAAGTGTTACTTTCATCTTTGTGACCAAAAGATGGCTCTATAGTCAAGCTGAGAGAGTTGGAACCATAGAGATGCTGTGTTCAGATTTCCTTATATCCTCTTGTTTTTTTTTCTTCTTCCTGTGGCAAAACACTCAAGGTATTATAAGAGCCATTTATAAGGTCCATTCTTCATAGGTTTTATGCATAACAGATTAGAAAAGTATCTCTTCTTATTTTAGGATTGCATTTAATATAAATTATTCTACATAGATACAATCTTGCTATGACTGAAGTCAATGGGAGTTGAACTTAGGCCCCCTTGAAAATCCTTTGGAAATAATTTCTGAATTTCTTAACTCCTTTTTCATTTCTGGATGAATACATATATACTAAGCTGTGCGAAGCTTTGGTCCATGATTCGATTCGGAGGAGATTTGGCCCAATTCGGTGGCCAAATCTCTAAATCCAAATCAAATCAGAGGACCCTTTAATCTCTCTGAATTGAATTGGAACCCTCCAAATCAATTTGGAGAGATTCATAAAGATTCGGAGATTCAGACATAGAGACAACTTTAATTGTTTTTTCTACATACCTTTAGGTAGCAGAGGCTTGTGAATGCTGCGATTCCGGGGCACATGGAGAGTCCTACAGAAGCATAGGGGGCTCCCCAGTATACTCAGCAGCAGACCTGGAAGTGGACCAGAAGCACTTCTGGTCCACTTTCAGGTCTGCTGGGGAGCACACTGGGGTCCTCCCCATGCCCCACTGGCTTGGCAACTGGTGCCTCCTGGGTCTTCAGGCAGGCACCTGAGGTCCCTCTATGGCTGATCACTGAGCCAGGGAGGCATGGGGGGGCCTCCCCAGTGCGCTCCCTGGCAGCCCTGGAAATAGACTATAAGTATTTCCAGTCTAGTTCCTGATTCACTGCCGAGCATGTGGAGACCCCCCCCCACACACACGCACACACAGACACACACTCCTGTGGAATGCTCCACACACCCCAGAATCACAGCATTCACAAGCCACTCCTGCTACCTCAAGGTATATAGAAAAAACTTTTAAAGCTGTGTCTATGTATGAATCTCTGATTCTCTGAATCATCATCAAATCTTCAGATTCAGATTCAGGCAAATTGAATCAGGGACAGTGATCTGAATCAACAAAATGAATCACAACATATGACATTCTGTTGTGCATTGTTTCTAATTGGTCATAAAACCTGTTAATCATAGATATTCTACATTCAGAAACAAAGAAATGGCTGTGAATATGATATACTCTAATTTTAGTCTAGAATATAACAACTAAATACTTGGCTGCTATGCAATAAGGGTTGGAGTTTTTTCTATGGAACATATCTTGTATTTCTGTGAAGTGAGTCATGTCATTCACATGCTTTGCTCCTTTGGTAATCATCTAGTGCCAAAGCATTGCCATGGAAGCATGTGTATAATGAGCTCCTTGTCTCACTGGGTTCAAAGAAAACTTCTGTCATGTCTTACTGTTTGGAGATGCAGGACCTAATTATCCATTCCCCTATACCAATGTAAACTTGGATTAATTCCACTGAAATAAACACAAGTACTATGGTGAGATCAGAATCAAGCCTGTGATCTCTACTTGTGTAAAATGACTAAAAGAAAACAATAGCTTTTTCAGATTTAATAGGTATTTTAAAACAATGAAGTAAAGTATTGTGAAAATTGTGTTTGTGATGAAGGAGGTTAGATGAGCTGGATTCTAGCCTTCAGTTCCAGTGGGCAGCACTTTGGGGGTACTCTGTGTGGGCAAGCTTTACTGTAGGCAATTCTTGTAAATAGTTCCCTAAGCAGGACATCTGTATGCCCTTTTCACCCCAGGGGCAGACGGCAGTCTTTGTCTCACAGCAGGCCATGGAGTCTGTCCCCTGGTTGGTTCCCCAGGACTTAATGCTTCATTGTATTGGGTGACTGTTATCCCCAGGTTAAGATGATAGTTTTGGAGCTGTTTTGTTGGAAGTGTGGCTGACTGAGCTTGATGAGAATATGTGAGGGTCTGAGAGGGCTGGTGGGAGAGAAGGTCCCGAGATGGACCAGGAAAAGGTCCCAGATGGACTGAGAGAGATCCCAGGGTGGACCAGAATAAGGTCCGAGGTGGATGGGGAGACAAGGTCCCAAGGTGGACAAAATAAAGTCTAACAGAGGACAGAGGGAACTGGAATGGCATAGTAGAGATTATTTTGAGACAGCATTTGCTTTGCTGCTTGGGACATCAGCACTCAGGGTGCCTATGCACAGGCAGTGAGTAATTGCAGTGTGTCAGAGCAGACTCAATTGAGTCTGGTAATTACGGTGATCCAACAGACTCCAGCATCTCATGTATCAGTGTCCTCATGCTGAAAAATTATGTTGGCGTATGACGATCTTTAGTTAAAGTGCTAAAGTGCCCCCGCCGCCATTTTTCAGTGTGGGGATGTGGGTACATGAGACACTTTGGGCACTTTAATTAGAGCTCTTGGAGCTGCTCTAATTAACATGTCCCCATCCCTCCCCCAGAGCATGTGCATAAATGCCCTCAGATAATATTTCTTTTAAAGAAAAAAAGACCCTCCCTCCTTCCCAGGACCTGACTGAAAAGAAGCTTCCAAATGTGAGGGTGCCAAGGATCACCAGGGAAGCCAGGGACTGAGAAGGGGAGCCAGGGCCTCAAAGCCAGGGGCTTGCCCCTTGTCAAGCCACCCTAGGACTGGCTTCAGATGTCCTCTCATAACACTGCTTCTTGGGAAGTCATAAGGAAGAGCATGCCCCTTCTCCTTTGAAAGGGGTAGGATAATCCTTTTTTCATTTTTCTGTCACAATATTCCTCCTTGTAACTTAGAATTTCAGAATGCTGTTTCTTAAAGATCTGCTGACAGGTTTCTTTTGCCTAACAGAACAATATTAGAGTAAAAGTGTTTTGGTATCAGTTATTCTGGATTTATACCCATGTAACTCCAATGACAGTTAGGCCAGCTTGGCACTAGCATAGGAGTATTTGCATGTATTTGGCTTATTTATTATGGACCTACCTGAACTTCTTGTTACCCCCGTTTTATGCTATTGTAATTCTATTTCATTTTCATTTCTGTGGAGTTACATGGGAATACAACTGGAGTAATGCGGTGATGAATCAGGTCAACTTGCTTTTTACACTTGGAGCCTTTCAAATTCTTTCTTTCAAGTGGGAAGGTTGTGGCGGTTTTACAGGAACTCAGTGTTGTTCAATGGATACATCCTGCAGAACATGAAATTCCCAAAAGAAGTAAAAATTTTAAGATCCGCACTCTGCATGCTTCTATGTAATTTATTCATTGCTTTACGAACTTGCAATCCTTCAGGGAGTGTGTCGCAAATCCATATAACATTCTTGAGTGCTACATTTTCATTTGGATCTCTTATTCACCTGACAGATGTGGAAAAAAAACACATGTAACCAGAGAACTCCCTGCTGACTAAACATGTGCAGCTGCTAAAATGTACAGGTTATTCCAGTTAACACTGACATTAACTTATGTTTCAAAAGTTCCCTCATGATTAGCTTTCCATGGTGGCGGCACAAAATACCTCAGAGTTGTATTTCTGAGCCTACCTACCTACAGATCTTTCAGCACAACTGTGGCATGCCAGTCTAGATATCCACTGTTTTGGTAGGAGGACACTGATATTTAATAGATATTATTACTATTTAATTATAATACTGGGGCTAGATCTTGGTTAAAAAGCAGTTGCTGAATACAACAAAATTCCATTAAAATTTAGAGATTTATGATACAGAACTAACAGTGCCCTAGGCAAAAGATTTTCCTAAGCAATTAGTACTGGCTTATCACTCTCCCCAATGAGGTAAAAAACAGTAGCATAGTTAAGCAGCCTGTCAGCTAGTATACAAAAAGGGTCCATGGAACCCAGTGACTGCCAAGGATTTGGCCACAAAAGTTTAGACGTAAATTGTTCCTGGCCTTGAGGATATGTAGAAAGGGAATGCTACAAGGAGTTTTCCTTGGTTATACTCCCTTGAAATATCCAAGCATACTTAGGGGCATGGAATGAAGCCACAAGGTAATGCAGGGGTTCTCCCTTTGTGCGCAGGGGTACACTAAGAGCTATGCGCAGTGCTGCACAAGACTCCCAGCATAGGCTGATATTTATGTGATGTCAGGTACATAGGAATATGTCAAATAATAATGCATTGGATTCTTCAGTGTTCTGTAAAGCCAGAAACAGATTTGAAGTTTTCTTCCTTCTAAATATATTCCAACAGCTATTGCAAAGCTAACACACTGCTAGAGAAACTGGCTATTTTATCAGTAGTTTTTTCAGAGAATGGCCAAAATTGACCCAACTAGCATCCATTTGTAACTATGATTGCGAAGAATACCAGTACTCCCTTACATACAGAACAAATGCTTAAAGTATAGTGTGTGCATGAGTAATTCAGCCTCTTGCCTAATGCAAAATCTTTCAGAGATTCCGTAATATTTTAAATTTTGAAAAATACAGTGATAGATATTGGCAATAGTAATCATCAAAAGCACAAGCTAGAGAATCTCACCTGGGATAAACTCAAGGCAAGCTGCAAGTTCCAAAGTATTTTAAGTTGCATACATGTTCTGCCCCTCTTTGGTTCTTTTACAAAAGAAAGCTAATGAACTGGTAGCAAATTCAGAATAAAAAGATACTCAGGGCCTAATTTTTCTCTCACAGATTAGTGGTCTAAAACAGTGACTTAGTTAACTGAGTTATTCATCAATGTGAATGGCAAATTAGACTCCATGTGATAATGTGAAATTCTGCGTTCAGAGATGTGTGAAAATAGAACAATGACAATTATGCAACCCTGTGACAGTTTTCAGCCAGTCAAAGTCCAGAAAAATCAAATGTTATACTCTCTGAAATGATACTCAGAACATTAACAGTATTGGCTATAGTCATCATGGTGAAATCCTACAGAAGTTGATATATCTACCCAATAGATAACTTTAGTTCCAAAAATGTCTGGCAACGTATCACTCCTTTTCAGCACAGCCTGGTCCTGTCAAGCTAATTCTCACTAAAGTAGGGACTGGGTTTGGTAAACCACTGATGGCAATAAAAAGTCTGATCTTTTAAGTCTCCTGAGATATAAACTCACTTTTTTATGCTATAGATTTTTTAAATATGTTGGAGGGAAATTGTAAAAACATTTTTGCCCATATCAGATCCCTCACTCAGTACTGTTCATACAAAAAAAAGTATTAGTTATTTAAAAATTAAATATAACATAGATATGCATAACCTACTACTAATATTTGTTTTCTTATCAAACTATCTGCTCAGAAGTATCAAATAGCTAAACTAACACATGCACGTCTATCAAAAATAACAACTATCAGGATATTTTAAGTATATATTATTTTCCTGCTTAATTGAGAACATTTAGGTCTTAAAGTTTTTTGACTTAATAAGGAACCATAGGGTGGAAGGTTAACTCGTAACTTTATAAACTAATTGTGAGATATTTGTTGTTTGGCAGCATTATTCATTCAATAGATACAATTATGCATACTATTAATTCATTGGAGCTTGCCTGTTTAATATCTAAATTATGATTTAAAAAAAAAAATGCCCTTGTCTGGTGAAGAAGCTATGAACAGAAAGAAACCCAATGAACTGATGGTATGCATAGCTTCTTTTTCTAGTCAACAATAGCACAATACAGTCCTAAACACCTAGAAATACAGAAAAATAGGGCTGGAAGGGGTGTCAGGAAGTCATCTAGTCCAACCTCTGCTCAAAACAGAGGCATCTGTATTAGAGGTACATCAATACATCAATTGCATATTAGATCAGCACCGATAAAAGGTAAATTTACATTATCAGCTATTGGCTTTTTTTGGCCATTGTAGCGATAATGTTCTTTGATAAATATAATTAATTATGCCATCTGGCTGGGCGCCCCAGACACTTGGGTTCCTTCTCATCCATGGGGCCAGGGCCCTTGGATACCTAGGTTCCCTTGGGAAATGGCGTGTTTCCCCTTGAAGGCAGGCAGCATTCTAGCCTGCAAGGGTTCCTGCTTGGGGCTGCCAGGAATGAGATTCAGGGGGTGCCATGTGCAAGTGTGTGGCTGCACGCAGGCATGTGGCTAGGAAAACAGCTGGGCAGCATGGAGAAGAGCTCCCTGCAGGTAAGTCTATGGAAGAAAAGGGGCATGGGGGAGGGAAGGGGCATGGGTGGGGAAAATTGAAGCCCCCCATGGTGAAGGAGGGATTGGAGCAGGGACAGGGGCAGATGCTGGGGATGGGACCAGGACCAGGGTGGGGAGTGGAATGGAGCCATGGGCTGTTCATCAAGGGGGTTCTTGCCACTGTGTACACCCCATGGGGGAGACCTGGGGGGGCATGTGTTCCCCCAGATTTTGTGCACGGGGTGGATGGGTCTTTTCACTTTGTGCTCAGGGCTCTCCACACTGCTGCCTTTCCCTCAGGAGCCATGTACTGGCCTTGTCCACCTGGCAGCAGTGGGGGCAGTGAGTTGTGTTCCCCCACTGCTGGGTGGACAGAGCGTACACCACTGGCATGGGTCTCCTGGGGCAAAGGCAGCAGAGTGGAGATCCCTGAACCCACAACACGTAGCTCACATCCACCCTTGCCCTGCTTATCTCTGCCCCATTTAAAAGCTCCCCCATGCTTAAAAATGGTGGTGGCAGCACTTGAACTAAAGCTCATTTGATGAGCTTTAAGTTCAAGCATTCCCCACTGCCATTTTTAAGTACCAGGATGCTGATACATGTCATGCAGGGGCTGCTGGAGTGCACACACACAAAAAAAGTTTTATTTATATCAGTACATTTTAAAGTACCGACATACATATTTTTTGGCATGCTCCAGCAGCCTCCCACATCACATGTAACCAGTTGTCAGCTAGGTATTGGTCAATATGGCTGGTTAATAATCAGCTATTGATATCACCAAGAAAATCTTTATCGGTGCTGCCCTAATCTCTGTGTAAACCATCTCAGTCAAGTGCTCGTCTAACCTTCACTTCAAAACTTCTAGTGATAGAGATTCAATATAATACAATACAAAAACATTATTTACTGAATAGGGATATTTTTGTAGATCTACATGGACATTTTTATTGATAAATACAGTGACTATACTTCCCAGTTTGGCCAGAACAGTCCTGGAATTCTAAACCCAGACCTGGGCTTCAAGTAAAAATTAAAACGAGAGTCTCGGGCGCAGGTCATGGGCTGGGGGGTAGAATGGCATGAGCTATGAAATAGAAAGCTCTAGAAGACAGCAAAATTGCCCTAAAATATGTTAACTTGATGAGTGGAATGACCATTAAAAAGGGAAGATCATTGTTAACACCTGTGAAGTAAAGAACAATGGGTCATTAATGGGCCATTGACTCCCTTAGGTGCCTGAATAGTTGTACCAGAGCTGCACCACCCCATTCCCAGCCCCAGCCCTAGCCTCAGCCCTGCCCTGCCCTGCCCTGCCCCTGCTCCTGCCCTGCCTCTGCCTGCAGCAGCACCACTGTCTTGAGATGCAGCAGGGGGGCAGGCAGTGTCCCAGATTTAACACTGTCTCATATGGTCACCCTACTTATAAATGCACATCATGCAAAACCTTTCCATCTGTATAGTGTCTCAAAAATTGAAGGCACAAATTAATCACCAGTCCTGGCAAACATGGTTCCATTAAAACCAATGGATAAGACATCTCTTAAACCAGTGTGACATTTGTCTGATTGCCATTTTTAGCATCTTTCTGAAGCTGGATCAAGCTTGTTCCTCAGATTTTTTGTAATTGCTTTCCTCACACTTCCACATAAACACACCTATCACTTTGAGGCCAGCTTTGGCATAACTGATTTCTAAAAGCAATTGTATTTCTCACTGAAGAACCATTTTACTGAACATTATTCAACACCTGTTCTAAACGCACACATCATATTTTGTCATGTTTTTCTCTGTGGTACTAATAATTATAACATTAATTAGGTTCATAACATCCCTGAAGTGAGATAAAGATATTGCCCTCATTTTATATATAGTGAACTGAGTGCCAGAGAAATTAAATATCACATATAACCACTACTTTTTAGTGCCAAATTGACATGCCTAGAGCCTAAGAGTTTTCAGCATGATGTTCCATTTTATATCTTCACACACAGTTCACAGTGACTTCCACAGCTGTGAATGCTAGCTAGCACTTCTGCAGATGAGTTACTACAGTGTCAAGCAGAACATCTAAAACAAAGACCTTTAGTGAACCAACTCTAATCAAGCATATGCGTGATATGGTTGGAATGCTATTATGCATGCACAGGTATAAGGATCTAAGGTATCCTTTACTTCCATGTAACTGGATCTGAAGAGACAGACAAAAAAGTGTAATTCAGCCAAGAAGAGTAAAGATTGTATACACTGTATAAAATTGAAAACAAGTCTCCTAGCTAATAAATGAGTGACATGCTCTCTTATTTTCTCAAACAGGAGAGGAAAGGTGATTAATTCAAGGGCTACCCCTAGCATGTACCTGAGATGGCATTCCAGGTGAAGTAATCTGGATTTAATACAACCAGTACCAGTTACCTCTTTTCAGAATATGGGAAAAGGGCACACATACTCTTGAAGCAAGATGATTATGTATAGTCCATGCCCATGGCAAAACCTTGGTTGATCTTTGCATCCTATATGTCTAATCCAACTATATCTTTCTGGATGAACAATTAATGTGGACAGTATAGTAGAAACATGAAATCTTACCCCACTTCCAAAATTATTAGAAACTTTCCAAACTTTTTAATGTTCATGTGCTATCAGGGTTACACAGAACAGGAGTTTTATGATAGGGAAAAAAGAGAAAACTCAGAAACATTTTACAAATGGATTTTGAAAACTGTGATTCATAAGACATGACATCTTCTATAATTGCATCTAAGTATTTTCTTATGTGCCTTTGGCCAGAAATATATTAAATTAGACTCTCTACCTCTAGGTAGTCTTTAAGTTTTTCTGTACTGGCCAGGGGACCATTCCCAACTCTCTTGATTATCTTTGCTATTGCTGTGTTCAGTGGCTTTTCAATGGTGAAACTGATCCTTAGGGTTTCATTATTTTTATTACTCTTAACCAATAAGTAGAGGACACAGCTTGAATAGTTCTAGGTCAGAGAAATGATCTATTTACTTCCTATTTAAAGAAAAGCTCATTCTGTTTTTCCTTGGCATAGAAACATCTGTATCAGATACTTTGCTGGAGCCAAATGCAGTAAAAGCCAGATTTTCTGTGGATTTGAACACTTTCTGCAGTTCCCCATTGAAATATCAAATTAGATCTGAAATGATTTTCCTCTGCAGTGGTGTCATTTTAGCAGTGCTTTATGCCAGGGCCTTTGATGCCAAATTTCATCCCAGAGTGCTTTTTTATAGACAAACTCTCAAAAGCAAATTTTACAATAGACACTAACTGGCCCTTAACTATAGTGGTGCTGTGTGGAAGCTCAATTAAAAAGCAGAGTCTTCATGTATAGGACCATATGAATAGAATATTTTTAGTATCTAAACCTCATAGCTTAACTGTAATTCCCCCTCTTTCCATGCTTGTTCAATTCTGCTGTTGACAGATATGTATATCAAGAGGATAGATATACACTCTCCTCAAAGACAGAAAAAATGAATGAAGTGAGGAATGGGTTGACATGGTTAAAAACCCAAATTTACTATTTTGCATAAAGTAGTCAAGAGTAACAAGTGATTTGGTAGGTGGGAGCTAGGAAGTGAATATTTTTTAATGTTTTTTTAAAATGCTGAAAAATGTGCTTTGGCAGCATTTATAATAAATTGTGTTTGCTTTTTGTAAATTTTCTCCCGAGTTAAATTTTATTTACTTTCAGACTGGTCCAGCCTCACTGAAGTTAAGGGGACCCTTTCCAATTAAATTCTGTGGGCTTTGGAATAGGCTTCCAATTGTCTGTAGTAAGTAAAGTTATCAGAACTATTTATGTTGATACAACAGGTTTTCATATAAGCATCCATTCCAGAAGCAGAAGTGTCTTTAACGTTCTTCATGATTTTGGAAATCTTTCATTCATAAACATAAACAACGCTGTGTAACATAGCTGACTTACCATAGGACATGAATACCTAATCAGTAAATGCAAAGGTAGTTGCTGCTGCAAACCAATAGTTTATAAGAACTCCTTACACTGAGATATATTTGCATAAACCATTCATATTGGGTTGAAACCATATTGGGTTGAAAAAATCATAAAGAATAAAAGGGCTATGCTTGTTCAGCATGTTCTTTACTTCAGTAATTTGACACACTGATAAAGTTGAAAAAATTAAATAATGGCCAAATATTGCCCAGAAACAGATACTGTAATCTCCTAAAAGCTTTAATTTTTATCCTACTGATGCATGTCTTTGTGTAAGGTGTATTCACAAAGGCTGGTAAGAGAAAACTTCAGTACTTCAAACTCATTCTTTTAGGTTCAATGAGTAGAAATAAATTAAATAAATAATGTATACAGAAACTGCAACAAATGTCTCTCTGCATAGCAAGGCAGGTTAATCTATAATATGAAAGATAGGTCATTTGCCCAGTTCCAGTAAGACCAGACTAACTCCTCTTGCTTACAGTAAGTGGTAAGGAGCTTTATATAAATGGTTAAGATAAATCAAGATGATATACTACATCAATATGCAGCAATTTATAGTATTGCATCCTTTTGTGCCTGTTGCATATTTTCTGCTACTTCAAAATTATGTTTAATATTAATACAACTTCTATAGGGAATAGGAATGAAATACTATAACCAAGTAATGCAAATATTATATGAACACATTTTCTTGCCAACCTGCCATATTAATCATTACCATCTTTCTTTTATTTAATATTTAAAGGCCAAAAAGAATTAGGATTAGAATCATATACTTATTGAAATGGACACTGTAGCTATATTCTGAAGTAGTTTGGAGATTTACTACCCTGTTTATTTCTATAAAAATAATTGAGTCTCATCAGGATATTTTATTATTTTGCACCTGCTCAACAAGTCCTCTGTAGGTTGGATGAATTCAGCATTGTTTAGTATGTTCTTATCACAATGGTTATCTCACAGTACTCTGCTATTTGCATAGCCATAATAATTAAGATCTAAGTGGTGGACTCCCAGAGCCTAAATTAAGCAGAAAATCAGATAATATTTTGTCTGTGAAAGGCAGAGCTGTGTACAAAACATGTCTTGCATACCTTAAAAATTTATTTTCACAGAATATCTTTCTGTAAAATTGATGCCAAATATCTTCCTGCAGATAAGTTATCCTTCTGTAATTCTGTTATGGTTACTTTGAATGAAGCACAAACAAAATTGAAGTGATTGCTGGCTAGAAAGGAGCAATTCCATTTTGTGAAAAATCTAAAGTTTTAAAATGTCTCACACCTTAGACCTTACAGAAATTTCTTGACTAATAAGAGACAGCTGGGAGTTTACCGTGGGTCTCCACATCTCAAGTGACTGACCAGGCTATTGGTTCTAATAGAATTAACTCACTCTCACTCATTATTTTGCTTTCTCTGTCTCTTTTATAATCTGAACAGAAATTCCACCCTTGCCTTGAAAAATGTCCCTGATGAAAATGTTAACTCTTCTAAGAAAAAAAAATACAAATTAACATTTTCTGTCATAAAAAAAAAAAATCGGCAAAAATTAGCCAGCCATCTCTAGCTGGGTCCTTGTGCCACGTGCTCATATGCATAGCCAAAGACCATAGAAATTAAGTATACAAGAAAGATGAAGGGCAAGAGACACTGGAGATTATATTATCACTCTACTTTGTTCTGCTTATGCTTCAGGTGGACTACTGCATGCAGTAAGAAAGATGTGGAGGAACTGGAGAGAATGCAAAGAGGTGTTACAAAGGACGGTCTGTTTACAAATGGAAATTAAGGGAGGACATAATAATTTTCAAATATTTGAAAGGCTGCCATAAAAAAGAAGGGGGCGAATACTGTTATCCTTTTCCACAGAGTGCAAGACACAAGGCAATGGGTTTAAACTGCAGAGAGACAGGTTTAGTTTATATCTCAGGGGGAAAATATTCTTGCTGTAAAGATAGTAGGACAGCAGAACAAGTTGTCCAGGGAAGTTGTAGAATGTCTTTCGCTGAAGATTTTAAAGATGATGTTGGATGAGCATTTGTCTGAGATACACAGCCTGCATTTGTAAGTGGGTTTGGGATAAATAATAATGATTGTCTCTTTCAACCTTTTTATTCTATGAACCTGAGGAGCTGCCCATAAAATACATATGGGAGATTTGTGGACTTTTTCTGGGGTTTTGGCGCTTCAGCCTCAGCCAAAAATACATGTTTATGTCATGGGAATTCCAGGTTTAAATTTCTAAAATAATAGCACCACGAGGGTCATGCAAACACAGAAGGGTGTGTCAACTCAAAGAGCTCTCAAAATAAGTGAGAAAAATATTCTGAGAGATTCAAAAAATATCACAGCCAAGAAGGGTTGAATTCTGACATGTTCCAAGAAGACAGCAATCTACTTCAGGTTTCATTGTTATATCAGTACCAGGATTCTTTGTTTTTATTCTGGAAGTTTTCTGAGGTCATAAAGAGGATCACAGCCCTGTATGCTAGGTATGGAGCAAATACATAAATTCCTAGTCCTAAGGAGTAATTAGCAAAGAGTTAGGATCTTCATTTTCACTTAAATGAAAAAAGAGACAGGACTTAGGCTTCAACTGGTGTCAACTGAGCAAAGGCATTAACTTCCCTAAATCTTCGCCAGTTTACACCCACATAGAATTCTTCCAAGAATCTGCTAAACTTTTTAGAGGGAAGTCATATGAAAGAGAAGAGCACTAAAGATACTGCTTCTTAAAATAAGTCACAACTGGAAAGTGCTATGAATCAGATACTTAAACATGCCACTTAATTTGGCTCACCTGCCTGCTTAAATTACACTACCTAAATCAATAGATCTCAATCTTTTTGGACTTAAGGAACCACTTTGTGAACTGAGTAGAACCCAATTTCAAAATCTAATTTATATGTTACAGTGCTTACCTCCTTATAGAGGGGCCAGGCAGTGGGGGTAAGGGATCATCTGGCCCTACACTTACTTGCTTGGCTTATTTTGTTCCCCCTTGCTTATCTGTGCATCCTTTGTGGCACCCCTCATAGGATCTGGTGACATCCCATGATATCCCAGGACCCTGATTAAGAATCACTAGAATAAATAATGAGCTAAATAAGGGCTTGGTACAGGAATTAATTTCAAAGAAAGAAAACATCTCAAAAGACTAGCAGTTCCCTTAGCAACCCACCAAACTGCAACACTCGGTTCTCCTACAGAAGAGAAAATGGTTGGACTTGAATAACATATTATATGCATGCTAGCACAGTTACAGTTCTAACTGTGACCTTGAGCTGAAGTGAGCTTGTCTCTTATTTGAGTCATTGGGTGGCTTACTTGCCAGATCTTGCTTTGGAAGGCTCTCTTTAATTCATCACAGCGTCAAAAAACAAAAACAGTTATTACAAATCTACAAGTAAATCATAACGCTGACAGTTAGCTTGCCTTGGAAAATAGCATATCATATTATTTTATGGTTTGCTCCATCAAATAACACGGAAGATGCTAACACAAGCTGATATGTGTCGTGGTACATCATTTTACAGATTGACATGAATCAATGTGGGAAACAGCAAAGCAAACTAAGTTCCTGAAATTCTAATGGGATCAGCATGGGCATTGTGCCATTAATGTCAGCAGGAGTACAAATAAACAGAAAAGGACTGCCAGCACAGATCATTTTGTACGACTGGGGGCAAAGTTGTTTTTCAAATGGAGCCATCACAACTGTCCTTTACACTTCAGCCATCCAATCTAAATTAATTGTAATGAAGTGAGTGCATTAAGGTAGAACTATTTCAATTGCTCAAACAGAAAAAAAGGGAACCATTTTGTCCTTTTTATGTCAGAGAACTTCAGTATGTGAAGTACACTTTAGAAATCCAACTACCAGTAAAACATTTAGCTTCAAAATGAATTACATTTAGAGAGACAGAAGGAGGGGGGAAGAGAGACAGAATACATTATAACATTTGTACAGCATTTCCATTTCTTCACGGTAACAATTAAGGAAATGAAAAAGGAAACCACAAAAAGATGAGAGATCAATGAGACTATGAATATTCTGAAGCTAAGTTCTTTTGAGATACGTAATCTATAAAATGCCCCCTGCTTTTTTCATCTTTTCACTTCATGATGATTCCCATTTAATCACTGGTCAACCTGAGGGCCTGGAGTTATTACAGATTTGTATTATTACAGCTGAACATGAACCAGGGTCTCAATCATAATGACACAGCACATCCATAAATGAGGTAAAAGGAAACAGTCCTTGAATAAGATGGAGGAGCTGTGAAAAAATTGTTTCAGGTGCCACAGGACTGAAGTATCTTATAGACCCAAGTGATCATTTGGCCACAGAATGTAAGTCTTTATCTGGGGAAAAACAGAGCACACAAGTTTATAACACTCTTAGGCCAAACTAAGTGGAGGCTATATGTGGGCAGTCAGACTAAATACTAGAAATTGGTCCTATGTACTAGTCAATATAAAATGTCAAACTCCTTCCATTACTCTAAAAGTAAAGTTACATGTCACACTATACTGAACTAGACTATACTGAATCTCTGAAATGTTAAGCAGTGTTAAAGTTAGAACATGCTATGACCTCATTAAAGCTGGTACAAACATTCAAAAGGCCCATGGCAGAATCGATCAAACCTTTGCGGGTTTCTCTAAGCCAGGAGGATTGGATCAAGAGTGAACAGAACACATTTGCCCTTTGCAGGGAAGGGAGAGGGACATGCAGATACCGACAGTAGCTGAGGCCAGCAGGCTGGGGGTGCTTTTGCACATCTTCCAGCATGCTGGACACTGCTGAGGGCAGCCAAATGCAGCTGAGTGGTGAGCCACCCTGACCAGCTGCTGGGCACACCCCTCCATCCCCCTGCTGCCAGCCAGAGGGAGGGAGAGAGGAAGGTAGCCAGCAGAGAATCTCTCCCCAGTCCTGTCCTCTGCCAGCAGCTGGCTGCCAGCTGTCAGCAGTGGGGGGGGGGGGGGGGGGGGGGAAAGGATGGAAAGAAAGTGGAGGCCCCCACCTCATGGATTGCCTCCCCCCTCTCCCCAGCATACAGGAGATACCATTCTTCCCTGCTGCCTGACCTAGCATGGCATGTCTCCCCAGCCCTGCCCCTACCAGA
>NW_005842045.1:1034990-1060719 GCF_000455745.1 Alligator sinensis
GGTAGAGGCCAGTCAGGGAAGAGGACAGATTGTCAGTTAATAGATTCCCCTAAAGCTCAGGGTGGAACAGGGAGCAGTTTTCTAGTGCCCCTCCCAATCTAAAAAAGCACGTGGCATTTAAAGCCCACAGGGACAGAAACCAGGGTAGGGAGAACGTCCTCTGCCCTGGTTTCTACCCCCAACAGCTTTTAATTTGCCCCGCAGGGAATATTCCCTCTCCCTCCTGTCAACCACCTGATTGACAGGAGAGGGGGCCATTCTCCTGCAGCAGGAACCGCTTGCAGGAGGCTTCCCATCATTGCCTTCCACCAATCAGCTGACTGCCTAGAAGGGGTATTTTCCTTCCAGGGCCCCCGCAGGCCTCCCTGACCCTTTTTCCCTGAGCAGACTACAGGGAGTCAGTGCTCTCTCTTCCTCTCCATTGGAGTGAGGGAGGAGAAGCAGAGGATTGTGGAATATTGCCTGTCCCCAACACCCAAGGGAAGTTTACAGCCATCCAAGGAGGGAGATCTTTTTCATAGGAATCACTCTAATTTTCTTGTAGAGGAGTCAGTATTTTCTTTATTTTATTTATTTTTCCACAAGAAATCCCTTGAACGGCTGTGCACTTTGTTTTTATGTCAGGAGAAATGCTTTTCTCCTGGCACAAATGGAATGACTGTTCGTGGCTTAAATCAACATAGTGCAGGGCAGCGTCAGGACTGCTCGACACAGTGCAGTTAGTATGGTCTCTCAAGGACTGCTCTCCTGGCTAAATACCAGAAAAATGTTAGCATTACGAGCTCTATTGCAGGGCATCTTTAGTGAAAAATTTCACTTTGATCAAAAAGCCATTTTTCAACCAAAAAATGCTTAGTCAAAAATATTTCAGTCTGCTGAGAAACATTAACTAGGTTGAAAGTAGCTGCTTAGGTTGTAATTTAACAAGGACATTGTTACCAGTTCCCTGGTAAAAAGTGCCATACATCTTTAATGAAAATGAGTGATCCATCCCTGAATTTTATTTCTTATTATATACTATAAGAATAGAAATGACATTCTGACACTACACATTTAAATACATTGTATTTAACTAATTTAACCTCAAGTTCAATTATGGCTTACATATAGCTTCATTTATAAGTCTGCATAGTTTTTGTACAGAGTGTTTTATTCCTCTGTACCAGCTAAAGCTATATTATTTTAGTTCAGAGGTGTCAAATTCACGTTTCCCCAGAGGCCAGATCTAGACCATGGAGCTTCTCATGGGCTCTATGAACCATCTCTGGTGATGAAGCAAGCAGCAACCATGTTAGCCCCCTTGGCATTGGTGCTGCTGACACAGTGGCTCTGACAGCCCTGTGGGTTACCCTGCCACAGTAGGGATCTCAACCCTGGAATTTATCAGAAAGGGGAGAGACAGGAGCACTAAACACCAGAGCTGTTTTATAAGCAATGCTAGCATGTGAGGGGTTATTACTGTCACACAATTGAGTCCCCAGTGGGGATCCCAACCTGGGAATTCAGGAGCAGAGAGACCAGCAGATGTGTTAACCAAATTTCTGGCTTCACAGGTCAGATCTTCTAGACTGTAAGAAGCCCCACAAGCCAAATGATCTGTTTTTATAGGCTGGATCCAACCCTTGAGCCATATGTTTCCTGTTGCATTTTTGGAAAAAATTAAGATTCTTATTGAAATCTAAGTCCAAACTTTGAATTTTAGGCCTTTTGGGCGTGTCTACGCATCACTCTACATTGCTGTAGTGACGTGCTATGTCACCATATGGCGTGCTACAGTGATGAAGCAATCATCAGAGTCTACATGTGATCAGCAGCTATGTCACCACAGCAGCATGCTCCCAAACTAACCATGTTCCATACTCACGGTGCAGTATGAGAAATTACTCTATGAGGAAGTAGTAAAGTACAGTGGCATAGCAACATTGCCAAATGGCGGCATGTAGATGCACCCATTGTGGCTTACTTTAGGGTTCAATTAGGTATATTTGTATTTAAATTTGAATCTGGAATTGAGCAGACCGTTCCCAGATGTACCTAGAGTTGGTCAAAAGAAGTTTCAGTCCAATGGTTTTCCTTCAAAAATGTATCTTTCTTTTACAATAATTCATAGATATCAGCAAGATACTAACAAATTCATATAAAATGGTATCAGGTATCCAGGTTGTAGCTGTATTGGTCTAGAGGAGAAAGCAATCAGGGCTTATGGACAGAGGTGATATCTTTTATTAGACCAACAAGATTTTTGCCAAAAAGTGTCTTTAATTGCAAGCTTTCAGACACAAACACTTTTCATCAGGTATCAGAGAAAAGACTAAAAGTTCTCCTGGGTAGGAATGAAAGTTCAAATTTCATAGAATTTCACAGAGGAGTCAATAGATGGAAAAACCCTCTGAGCAGCAGTTCTTAGCTGGTAAAGAGTCTCAGTAAGCAGTTATTAGCTGGAAAGGAGCCCTGATTGCTTTTTCCTCTAGGCCAATACGGCTACATCCTGGATCCCTGACACATGGAAGATATTGAATTTTAGCTGATTTTTAAAAATTAAATCTTCATATTTTCCCAAGCAGGAACCAACTTGGACCACCTGAAACCTGAGATCCTGCTCCTGCCTTTGTCTAAGGTAACTTGCATCATCACAGATCTTCACAGGAGAGCAGAGACTCCTTACCAGCTAAGAACTGCTGCCCAGAGGGTTTTTCCACCTATTGACTCCTCCGTGAGGCCCTATGAAATATGAACTTTCATTTCTACCCAGGAGAACTTTTACAGTCTTTTCTCTGATGCCTGATGAAGGGTGTTTGTTCCTGAAAGTTTGCAATCAGAGAATTTTTGTGCAAAAATCTTGTTGGTCTAATAAAAGACATCACCTTTGTCCATGAGCCTGATTGCTTTATAAAAACTGTAGATTTTTATACATTTAATTCAGAGTTATAAGATAATATTTTTCATATTATATTTATGTAACACCCCCCCCCCCACACACACACACACTGGGTTGTGTATTTGGGGGGGGAGCTGGGGGGGGTGTTTTATGTGGGCAAGATGGTCCCTGTTGTTCTGGCCATGTGCTCAGGTCATGGCAAACTGACACAAAATATGTATCTGGGCAAAATATGTAAAACCCTCTGGCCTCATTGCCCAGAGGAAACAGAACATCCTCCAGGGAGATGAGTAAGAGAGAGGCTAGACTGTGGCACTCCCAAATTGGACAAGGCTTGGGTGATGCCATACCAGGTATATAAGAACAACTCAAGTAAGGTTTCAAATTCTTTTTTTGGGGGCTGCTGAGAGCTTCACAGATGAATAGGGAGCCAGAAAACCTGCTCTCTATGAGGGCTCTCCCCCGCTCTTCATGGGAGAGGCAAGCAAAAGCTATGGGATGGGAAAGCCTCAGATATAGGGAGAGAAAGTCTGTCTCGGAGTTTGAGACTTTCCTCCCTCTTCCCCCCCGCCCTTTTTTTTTCTTAAGTGGGTTAATACCATGGGGTATTAATCCCTTTTGCAAACTGCCCAGGAATGGGTCCTGGCAGTTACTGGCCCCTGTGTTTGGGAATCATAGTTGAGATTGGATGTCGAAGCTGCAGCCATAGGCCTGGGCCCTTTTTGCTGTTTGACAGCTATTGCATTTCAGCCTAGCTATATGGCTGAGCCCCAGCCATATGTTTGGCTGATAGATTTGGACCAGGGTGAAGTCTGACATAGTTTGAGCCAGGGTGAGACCTGGCACTACTTGTTGATCCAGGCCAGCTTTTGCTGTCCAATTCAGGCCCAGTGAGATAGGCCTGGGCCTCCTTTTGTCCCTTTTGTAGTTTATGTCCCAACCAAGTAGTGTGGTTGGGAGCTAGTTGTAGTTTAGACCCAAGCCAATATGGGCGTGTGGTAAAAATACATTATGACCTGGGCCTCTCTTTGGTAATAACCGTATGAGTCCCTCATGGTCCCTTGTGTAAGAAGCACAAGGCCTAACAACTGAGTTGTGGGGGGCCTCTCTTGGGTAATAACCGTATGAGTCCCTCATGGTCCGTTGTGTAAGAAGCACAAGGCCTAACGACTGAGTTGTGGGTTTCTTTTCCTTCTTGCTTGCTCTGCATTTTGTAACCATACTGGACTAATGCCCTGAAGTTACACTAAGGTATAAGGTTATTAAAAGACATTAACTCTGCCGCAGTTCCCCTTTTCTTCTGCGCATGCGACAGAACTTTTTGCCGCAGTTCTGCTTTTAAAATACGCATGCACTAAACTTGACAGGAGATACTAACCAATAGCGAACTAAACCTCGCCCATAAGATAAGACGTAACAACAAGGAAATTGTGGTACTGCCAATAGTTGTATGACACGCTGTAACCCTTTGTCTATGTAAGCTATAAAAATGAAACCTCAAGAGGAGTTCGGGGGTCAACACTGCTTAGAGCGTCAGCTCCTCTGTTGACATTGCTTGCGCAACCAATAAACTCATGATGGACCCACCCTGTGTGTGACTCTCTCCTTGAGGTGGAATTGGCTTAGCCTCCAGGGGCACGAAACTAGCTGTTTGGGCAACAGGCATGATCTTTCCTTTGAGTTTTTCTTTTTCCAGTTTTCTGCCCGGCAGAGCTAGGATTAGGACTAGGAATTTTTGTATGCAGTATGGTGATGAAAACTGCAATTAATCCCTCAAAGTAACCATGTGGAAGTACAGGTCAGTGCTGTACCACTTCTATAGGAGCAGCACAGTCTGCGACATAGAAGGACATGTGCTCTCGAGCAGCTCCCGTGGCAGAGTGGACCCAAAGAGAGGCTCATAGGACTGTCTGGTGTGGACCCCCCTCTCCAGCCCATTGCTAAAGGGCAGGTATAGGGGTGAAGGCCCCCAGAACTACCCATCATGGAGTCCCAAGTCCTAGACTGCCTGGGCATGGATGAAGCCTCCCCAAGAGGGTGCTACCTATAGACGTCTCTCTGTAGTTAGTAGTGTTTTAAATTGCATTTGGTGTTTTTCTTTGTTTTTGTAATAAATCTGTGTTTGTGATTATACTGTTTGTGAGGAGGGAGTTTTGTTTATGCGGGACACCCTAGTAATTCATTTAGTGTTTCCCAGGAGGTCTGGGTTGGGGCTCGAGCCAAGGTAAAATATATTTAATATACCAGTTGAACCCGGCCCTTGTTGCTGCTGAACAGTGCCCAGCAGAAGGGCTACATTTATAATCCCAATACTTGTATGTATTAAATCATTTAAATTGAAAAATAAAATGAAATTAATTTAAATGTTCAAGTCAATCAAATATTTGACAATGTTAAAGCAAACAGTTTAATAATTCTTTTTTCCCCTGATGTATCATTTTGTGGAAAATTTTGGCTTTTTGTTCTGCTTTGAAATTAAAAGTATTAAAATTGAATTTCACTCATAATAGAAATTCCTATTTCCAAGGAGCTCTAGTTACAACTTCAACTGCATGAAGTCAGCTTCAGATAATTCAAAGGTTGGATTTGACATACATTTTAGATATGCTTCTTATGTACCTCGTAGAGTTTTTGGTTGAAAAGAGCGAGTTTTATTGCCCAGTTCTAATACTGGTTACATTTATGCAACTTATGATTTCAATTAGCTGAGAGAAGAGTTTGTGTCTTAATCCTTTGGGCCTTTTAGCAACTGCATGACATTTTTCCACAAAAATAATCCTGTCAATTTTTGGCTTTGTATAAAGGCCAGAGTATTTCATTGGCAATATGTTCCAGAGCCTTGTGTGTTAGATTCTGGTATCTCACAGTGGCTTAATAGTTTTTTGACATCCTGCAGGTCAAATACCCATGTGTATTTTGAGAACAGCTGTAGGTTACAAAAAAAAAGAATTGCTTTTTGTCTGGGAATGAGTGGGTGCATTTTCAAGAAAGAATATTATGAACAATAACTGTTCATTTGAGAAGTAATTAACCTTCTTATGCCATTTGCATTATTAATGCATTAGAATTATCATAATGTTCTAATGTAACTGAATTTCTATTAATGTTTTCTTTGCTAAATAAATACAAGTGAATTGAGTAAAAGAGATGACATTTGTTTTAATTGTTTATCACAATTCTCTTTTTTCCTTTGAAAGCCCTGGTAGTTTGTTAAATACAAACCCTTAAATTGATGGCATTTCATGATAGGTTTTGAACCTAATTATATCAAATGTCATAGCATTATTTATTTAAAAGGCTTTGCAAAATTACTGTCCAATGAATAAATATGTTCCTTCCAGTTTAAAGTCCTTAAATTATTCTATTAATAATCTTTTAATTTTTATTTAGCAAATTCATAAATCCACACAGTCAAGTTTATTTTAGGGTCCAATTTTTGTTTGTTGGTTGGCTGGCGGATTGGTTTTTAGTTCTCTGTAAAATGAGTAATTTCTATAGCTCTATTTACTATTATTGGCTCTACCTTTCAAGACCATTTATGAAAATATCTTATGGCATAGTGTGGCTTATGCCAGGGAATGCCAAGGTGAGCATGAGGAATTGTAGCAAATAAATGAGAGAAGTGGAATAATTTGAGAGAAGTGGAATAATGCAAGTGGATCACCAACCCAAGGCACTAACCTGGGGCAGGAGGTGCAGAAGGGGGAAAAATGTAGTTGCAGCTGCGCTGGCCACCCAGCCATTTCTTCATCACCCACAGTGCGGCCACTGAGACCTCCCTGTGCACCACTGCCACCCAGGGCACTCAAGCATCTGGAATTAGGAGGGGGCAGGAGAGGGTTAAAGCCTGAAAAATAAGCCTAACAGGCAAATAATGATTTAAGTGGGGGTGGGAATCAATATTTTTGCCAAAATATATTTGAAAATGAATATTTCTCATGGAAGTTTCTGTCTCAAGAAAACAACCATTGATGGGAGCTTTTCAGTCAGCTCTGAACTATCAATTTTCAACTACTGACTTTCAACTAACAACTTGCAACTATTGACTTGCAACTAACAACTTGCACCTGTTTATTCATAGTCCTACTTGCTAAAATTGGGATCAGATCTGAATCCTCACCTGTTTGCTTTTGCTGTCTTTGCTATTGCTCTGAGAAAAGATTCTGGAAACCATGTCCCCCTGCAGTATCAGCAAGTGCCTATCCCATTTATTGTAAGCAAACTTCACTTGCACTATAGTTTTCAGTCATTTTCTATCTTCGCCGCACTCAAGTGCAAATTGAAAGAGCATAAAGTTCTATCTGCAAAATGCGTAAATAGAATTGAAGCTGGCTCTGTAATAGAGTTCCCATAAGAAGGTCCTGTAGGAGCCCCATCCTTTGAAGATGGAAGGGAATTTGGGTGGAAGTCAACATGGAATGAAAACATTTACTATTCTAAGGACGTGAAAGTGAGAAAGTAATAGAATAATAGCCTTGTTACACCTTACATTGTGAGCTGCACAAATGTACACTGGTGTTACAGCTAGCTCTAGAGCTTGGAGCAGTCACACTTCAGGCCAGCAGGGGCCTGGAGGACTGAAAGGTAACAATCCCTCTCCCCCCTCATTCTGGGTTTCCCCCAGTCCTGTCAGGGCTCTTGCTGTTTCCCTCAAATCTCTGGGGTATCCATTTACCCCTTGGAGTTCCCCCCCTGTCTGCCCCTACACTGGGACATGTTTTGCCTGTGGCTGTCCATTCTGTCTGTCCCAGGGGAGCAGGCAGGGAAGAGTTAACCTGCCTGCCTGGATGCTGCTGTTGCCAAGCTACTACTCTTCTGGCTAAGCTAACCATATGGAAATCCTGGAAATCTGGGACATCATGTGAGAAATCTGGGACGCTGCTCTCACTGCCCACGCTCTCACAAGCTAGCAAGTGTAGGGCTGCATGCCAGGCAGGCAACAGTGCCTGCCTGCCCACCTGTAAGATGCTCTGTGCTACTCCAACTCCCAGACAAACTTTGCCCCACACTTCTACATTTCCAGACACCCATTATAATTCTCAACAGTTGGCTGGGACCAGCCACTGAAATCCAGGACTGTCCTGGCTATGCAAAAACTTATTGATAATTAACTTCAGTAAAGATGACTTTGACAAACTCAGGTATAGCGTAGATATAGAGAACCTTCAGGATAACTGAGGGCTTGTTACAGGGTAATTTTGGGTGGCTCCTGGAGTAGGTATAGTCTCTTGGGGAGATAATTTGAGGGATGAAGGAGTGCAGAAGAGATGAAAGTTATTGCAAGAGACTGAATTAAATACACAATAGTCAGCTATTCCAGTGCAAAGAAAATATAGGAAGCCTAGTATGAGACCTTTTGGGGGGCTGCATCAGGAGCTGTTCAAGGACCTGAAAATAAAAAGGAATTAAAAAATCATAGAAATGGGGACATATAACTGCGAATGAATATAAAAGAATAGTTCACTAAGGTAGGAATAGAATCAGGGAAGCTATGACCCAAAATGAATTTCCATTAGCAAGGGACATAAAAGCTACAAGAAGAGGTTCTATAAATACATTAGAAAACAAGGCAAAGTTATAGGTCTATTTCTAACAACAAAAAGAAAAAAAAAAAACAAGATTCAGAAAGCTGTATTATTCATGGCCTTTTCTTCTACTTTGACCAAATACTTAGCAAAATTACTTTTAACAGTGGAATAGAAATAAAAGCCACAATAGAGAGAGAAAACTAACTGAAGACTATAGGTAAGTTAGGTAAGTTCAAGTTAGCAGAACTTGATGCAGTTTATCCTAGCGTGATTAAGGAACTAGCTGAAGTTATCTCTGAACCATTAATGACTGAGAACTTGTGGAGGAAAGGTGAAGTGTCAGATGACAGAAAAAGAAAAAAACATAGTACATGAAAGAAAAGAAAAGAGAGGAAATGAAAAGAAACAAAAGAATTTAAGACAAGTTACTTTAATTTTGATTCCCATAAATATACTGGGAATCTGTTTTGTTTTTGTTAAAACATATTGTGACAAGCCAATTTAATATCTGTCTTTGGCAGGGTAACTTAAGCTAGCTGATCAAAGAGAATCAGTAGTTACCTTGGCCCTAGTAAGGCTTTTGATGCTGTATCACATAGTAATCTCATGAGTAAATTGAGAAAATGTAGTCTACTGGTAGTTGGCAGTGGTCCACCTGAGGTTGCCTCAGATGGGATCTTCCAGGGGCCCTAATCCATGTTCTATTTCATATATTCATTGACAATTGGAAGGTTCAACAAACAGTACAATTTTAAAATCTGCAACTGACACCAAACTTCAGAGGAGACACTTGGGTGAGAATTCAAAATGATTTTGACAAATTAAATTGGTGCTCTGAAACCAACAAGAATCAATACAGAAAGGTGAAATAAGAACTACTACATTTAGGAAAAAGTTATCGCAACTACAAACAGAAAATGTGGAATATTAAGACAGGCACTGGTATGGCAGAAAAGGAAATGGAAGTTATAATGGATCTCAATTTATATACAAGTTATTGCAAAAAAAAATATTTGGGATGTCAGCTAGGTCATATGCAAGACACAGGAAGTAAATAGTCTGCTATTCTTAACAGGAATACTGTGGCTAGTTACAGGTACCACCCTTGAAAAAAGATATGGACAAACTGGAGAGAATCCAGAGAAGAGAAACAAGCATAATAATGGAGGGAGGAAGGAAAGGGGGGATTTGAAGAAACTGGGGTTAAGCCTTGAAACAGGAAGACTGAGGGGGGATATGGTAACAGTCTTTCAGTACATAAAAAGGATGTTATAAAGCAAATGGCGAGTTGTTCTCCATGGTCATTGGGGGAAGAAGAAGAAGATTTAAGTTGGGTATTTGAAAAACCTGTCCAATTGCTGGGATGAAGGATCAATGGAAAAGGTGTCCTAGGGACACTGGGTGCATCTACAGGAGACATTTACTGTGAAGCTGCCTAATTGGCTCCACATTAAAATCTTAGTGTCTACACAAGTGGCCCTATTAGACTGCAGTAAATTAATTAACTTCACTGTAGGTTAGTAACTGTAAATACAAGTACTATCCTACATCAGTATTGTTTAGAGCAGCAATGCTGACAGGGCTGGCTGGGGCACAAGGGTGCTTCAGTGCAGGGGCTGCCTGCCCACAGTAGAGCATCCTCTACCCCAGTAGGGCTACCCCCACAGTAGAGCATCCTCGTGCCCCAGCCTCTTCAGCTGGCTGCGGTTGCTCTGCAAGCCAGAGCTGCTCTGCCCTTGGCTCAATGTGCTGCAGTCCCAGGAGCACATGAAGACACAATGCAATATATGTTGGAGTTTATTATGTCACGTTAACTTCACATGTAGACTCTGTCACTGTGAAATTTCTTCCAGAAGTTTATAGTGGTTAAACAACCTTATGGCAAATTTTATAGTTAGGCTTGATAGTGTTTCAGTGCAATATAGTGTGTTAGATGACCTCTTGATTTCCCTTCTAGTTCTAGGCTTATCTTATTTTATGATTTCTTATCTATGATTACTCAATTGTGTAATCTTAAAATTCATTTTCATGTCCATTCTACAAGTATATTACATGGAATATGATTCAAATAAAGCAAAAGCAACTTTGACTTTACATTTAAGTTAAAACTTATATTTCCCCCTAGCATTCTTCTAGATTTAAATAAGGAAAACTGGCTTAGAAGGGTAACAACCTTATAGATCTAACTATAGGGATGCTGGCAATTATCAAAACTGGACATTTCTTTTTAGTCTTTGGTAAAATACCAAAGAAGCAGAGATACTTTTCTCTCTAAGATGTTGTTTGCCTTAAATGGAAGAGAAGAGAAGAGAAGAGAAGAGAAAACAACAAGCTGTGCAACATACAAGCAATGATACAGAAACATAAGTCCTAAAGTTTCTGTTTTCACACTGCAGAAAACAAGGGGCCAGTTCATCAGCTGATATAAATTGTTATATTCCATCCAATTCACCATTTACCTGATGCCTTTCCCAAAAATATTTGTGAGACTTCCAACAATAAGCTTTGTATTAATTTTACTTATTAGCTGCATCTCCCTAAACCCACACACTAGTTTCAAGAGCTACATTCATAACAGCTGAGGGGTTCCTCAAAAATGATATATGAAATTTCCTAAAGTAGCCTTTGCCGAAACCAAATGAACAATCCTGTACGCCCAGCTTAATCACCTGAGTGAACTAAGTACCTAAATTATTACTAAACTAGGGCTGCTTGCAGATGTGAAAAAAAACAACCTAGAACTTTACCAGAAAAGGAAGCACCTCTTCTATTAGTTCAACTGGCTCCCCAGCATCTCTATAGATTGTGTGCTTCAGCAGGGCTTTTTGGTGCTTTTATCTGAAGCCAATTCAATCAGCTATTAGATAAAAGTGTCAAAAAGACTCACTGAAGTGCCTCATCTATACAGACATTGCGCAAGCCGGGTCAAACTAACATGATGCCTTTTCTGGGTGTGCGCTTGACTTTGCACAGGGGTTCACTGAGCTTAAAATAAAGCACCATTTTTTTTCATGTCTGTAAGCAGCCTACGTCTCCTTGGGCTTAACTTCCCTTCCCTGTATCATACCCTGCATCATGGCCCTCCTGAAATGAACCTTTCAATCAGTTGTCAACCGCGAGATGCTTGTGCATTACCAAAAACTAGCAATCACGGACAATTATTAAGGATAGAGTTAAAACGCATCTTAAGGGGGGAATTGTGGTAAAAATACATTATGACCTGGGCCTCTCTTTGGTAATAACCGTATGAGTCCCTCATGGTCCGTTGTGTAAGAAGCACAAGGCCTAACGACTGAGTTGTGGGTTTCTTTTCCTTCTTGCTTGCTCTGCATTTTGTAACCATACTGGACTAATGCCCTGAAGTTACACTAAGGTATAAGGTTATTAAAAGACATTAACTCTGCCGCAGTTCCCCTTTTCTTCTGCGCATGCGACAGAACTTTTTGCCGCAGTTCTGCTTTTAAAATACGCATGCACTAAACTTGACAGGAGATACTAACCAATAGCGAACTAAACCTCGCCCATAAGATAAGACGTAACAACAAGGAAATTGTGGTACTGCCAATAGTTGTATGACACGCTGTAACCCTTTGTCTATGTAAGCTATAAAAATGAAACCTCAAGAGGAGTTCGGGGTCAACATTGCTTAGAGCGTCAGCTCCTCTGTTGACATTGCTTGCGCAACCAATAAACTCATGATGGACCCACCCTGTGTGTGACTCTCTCCTTGAGGTGGAATTGGCTTAGCCTCCAGGGGCACGAAACTAGCTGTTTGGGCAACAGGCATGATCTTTCCTTTGAGTTTTTCTTTTTCCAGTTTTCTGCCCGGCAGAGCTAGGATTAGGACTAGGAATTTTTGTATGCAGTATGGTGATGAAAACTGCAATTAATCCCTCAAAGTAACCATGTGGAAGTACAGGTCAGTGCTGTACCACTTCTATAGGAGCAGCACAGTCTGCGACATAGAAGGACATGTGCTCTCGAGCAGCTCCCGTGGCAGAGTGGACCCAAAGAGAGGCTCATAGGACTGTCTGGTGTGGACCCCCCTCTCCAGCCCATTGCTAAAGGGCAGGTATAGGGGTGAAGGCCCCCAGAACTACCCATCATGGAGTCCCAAGTCCTAGACTGCCTGGGCATGGATGAAGCCTCCCCAAGAGGGTGCTACCTATAGACGTCTCTCTGTAGTTAGTAGTGTTTTAAATTGCATTTGGTGTTTTTCTTTGTTTTTGTAATAAATCTGTGTTTGTGATTATACTGTTTGTGAGGAGGGAGTTTTGTTTATGCGGGACACCCTAGTAATTCATTTAGTGTTTCCCAGGAGGTCTGGGTTGGGGCTCGAGCCAAGGTAAAATATATTTAATATACCAGTTGAACCCGGCCCTTGTTGCTGCTGAACAGTGCCCAGCAGAAGGGCTACATTTATAATCCCAATACTTGTATGTATTAAATCATTTAAATTGAAAAATAAAATGAAATTAATTTAAATGTTCAAGTCAATCAAATATTTGACAATGTTAAAGCAAACAGTTTAATAATTCTTTTTTCCCCTGATGTATCATTTTGTGGAAAATTTTGGCTTTTTGTTCTGCTTTGAAATTAAAAGTATTAAAATTGAATTTCACTCATAATAGAAATTCCTATTTCCAAGGAGCTCTAGTTACAACTTCAACTGCATGAAGTCAGCTTCAGATAATTCAAAGGTTGGATTTGACATACATTTTAGATATGCTTCTTATGTACCTCGTAGAGTTTTTGGTTGAAAAGAGCGAGTTTTATTGCCCAGTTCTAATACTGGTTACATTTATGCAACTTATGATTTCAATTAGCTGAGAGAAGAGTTTGTGTCTTAATCCTTTGGGCCTTTTAGCAACTGCATGACATTTTTCCACAAAAATAATCCTGTCAATTTTTGGCTTTGTATAAAGGCCAGAGTATTTCATTGGCAATATGTTCCAGAGCCTTGTGTGTTAGATTCTGGTATCTCACAGTGGCTTAATAGTTTTTTGACATCCTGCAGGTCAAATACCCATGTGTATTTTGAGAACAGCTGTAGGTTACAAAAAAAAAGAATTGCTTTTTGTCTGGGAATGAGTGGGTGCATTTTCAAGAAAGAATATTATGAACAATAACTGTTCATTTGAGAAGTAATTAACCTTCTTATGCCATTTGCATTATTAATGCATTAGAATTATCATAATGTTCTAATGTAACTGAATTTCTATTAATGTTTTCTTTGCTAAATAAATACAAGTGAATTGAGTAAAAGAGATGACATTTGTTTTAATTGTTTATCACAATTCTCTTTTTTCCTTTGAAAGCCCTGGTAGTTTGTTAAATACAAACCCTTAAATTGATGGCATTTCATGATAGGTTTTGAACCTAATTATATCAAATGTCATAGCATTATTTATTTAAAAGGCTTTGCAAAATTACTGTCCAATGAATAAATATGTTCCTTCCAGTTTAAAGTCCTTAAATTATTCTATTAATAATCTTTTAATTTTTATTTAGCAAATTCATAAATCCACACAGTCAAGTTTATTTTAGGGTCCAATTTTTGTTTGTTGGTTGGCTGGCGGATTGGTTTTTAGTTCTCTGTAAAATGAGTAATTTCTATAGCTCTATTTACTATTATTGGCTCTACCTTTCAAGACCATTTATGAAAATATCTTATGGCATAGTGTGGCTTATGCCAGGGAATGCCAAGGTGAGCATGAGGAATTGTAGCAAATAAATGAGAGAAGTGGAATAATTTGAGAGAAGTGGAATAATGCAAGTGGATCACCAACCCAAGGCACTAACCTGGGGCAGGAGGTGCAGAAGGGGGAAAAATGTAGTTGCAGCTGCGCTGGCCACCCAGCCATTTCTTCATCACCCACAGTGCGGCCACTGAGACCTCCCTGTGCACCACTGCCACCCAGGGCACTCAAGCATCTGGAATTAGGAGGGGGCAGGAGAGGGTTAAAGCCTGAAAAATAAGCCTAACAGGCAAATAATGATTTAAGTGGGGGTGGGAATCAATATTTTTGCCAAAATATATTTGAAAATGAATATTTCTCATGGAAGTTTCTGTCTCAAGAAAACAACCATTGATGGGAGCTTTTCAGTCAGCTCTGAACTATCAATTTTCAACTACTGACTTTCAACTAACAACTTGCAACTATTGACTTGCAACTAACAACTTGCACCTGTTTATTCATAGTCCTACTTGCTAAAATTGGGATCAGATCTGAATCCTCACCTGTTTGCTTTTGCTGTCTTTGCTATTGCTCTGAGAAAAGATTCTGGAAACCATGTCCCCCTGCAGTATCAGCAAGTGCCTATCCCATTTATTGTAAGCAAACTTCACTTGCACTATAGTTTTCAGTCATTTTCTATCTTCGCCGCACTCAAGTGCAAATTGAAAGAGCATAAAGTTCTATCTGCAAAATGCGTAAATAGAATTGAAGCTGGCTCTGTAATAGAGTTCCCATAAGAAGGTCCTGTAGGAGCCCCATCCTTTGAAGATGGAAGGGAATTTGGGTGGAAGTCAACATGGAATGAAAACATTTACTATTCTAAGGACGTGAAAGTGAGAAAGTAATAGAATAATAGCCTTGTTACACCTTACATTGTGAGCTGCACAAATGTACACTGGTGTTACAGCTAGCTCTAGAGCTTGGAGCAGTCACACTTCAGGCCAGCAGGGGCCTGGAGGACTGAAAGGTAACAATCCCTCTCCCCCCTCATTCTGGGTTTCCCCCAGTCCTGTCAGGGCTCTTGCTGTTTCCCTCAAATCTCTGGGGTATCCATTTACCCCTTGGAGTTCCCCCCCTGTCTGCCCCTACACTGGGACATGTTTTGCCTGTGGCTGTCCATTCTGTCTGTCCCAGGGGAGCAGGCAGGGAAGAGTTAACCTGCCTGCCTGGATGCTGCTGTTGCCAAGCTACTACTCTTCTGGCTAAGCTAACCATATGGAAATCCTGGAAATCTGGGACATCATGTGAGAAATCTGGGACGCTGCTCTCACTGCCCACGCTCTCACAAGCTAGCAAGTGTAGGGCTGCATGCCAGGCAGGCAACAGTGCCTGCCTGCCCACCTGTAAGATGCTCTGTGCTACTCCAACTCCCAGACAAACTTTGCCCCACACTTCTACATTTCCAGACACCCATTATAATTCTCAACAGTTGGCTGGGACCAGCCACTGAAATCCAGGACTGTCCTGGCTATGCAAAAACTTATTGATAATTAACTTCAGTAAAGATGACTTTGACAAACTCAGGTATAGCGTAGATATAGAGAACCTTCAGGATAACTGAGGGCTTGTTACAGGGTAATTTTGGGTGGCTCCTGGAGTAGGTATAGTCTCTTGGGGAGATAATTTGAGGGATGAAGGAGTGCAGAAGAGATGAAAGTTATTGCAAGAGACTGAATTAAATACACAATAGTCAGCTATTCCAGTGCAAAGAAAATATAGGAAGCCTAGTATGAGACCTTTTGGGGGGCTGCATCAGGAGCTGTTCAAGGACCTGAAAATAAAAAGGAATTAAAAAATCATAGAAATGGGGACATATAACTGCGAATGAATATAAAAGAATAGTTCACTAAGGTAGGAATAGAATCAGGGAAGCTATGACCCAAAATGAATTTCCATTAGCAAGGGACATAAAAGCTACAAGAAGAGGTTCTATAAATACATTAGAAAACAAGGCAAAGTTATAGGTCTATTTCTAACAACAAAAAGAAAAAAAAAAAACAAGATTCAGAAAGCTGTATTATTCATGGCCTTTTCTTCTACTTTGACCAAATACTTAGCAAAATTACTTTTAACAGTGGAATAGAAATAAAAGCCACAATAGAGAGAGAAAACTAACTGAAGACTATAGGTAAGTTAGGTAAGTTCAAGTTAGCAGAACTTGATGCAGTTTATCCTAGCGTGATTAAGGAACTAGCTGAAGTTATCTCTGAACCATTAATGACTGAGAACTTGTGGAGGAAAGGTGAAGTGTCAGATGACAGAAAAAGAAAAAAACATAGTACATGAAAGAAAAGAAAAGAGAGGAAATGAAAAGAAACAAAAGAATTTAAGACAAGTTACTTTAATTTTGATTCCCATAAATATACTGGGAATCTGTTTTGTTTTTGTTAAAACATATTGTGACAAGCCAATTTAATATCTGTCTTTGGCAGGGTAACTTAAGCTAGCTGATCAAAGAGAATCAGTAGTTACCTTGGCCCTAGTAAGGCTTTTGATGCTGTATCACATAGTAATCTCATGAGTAAATTGAGAAAATGTAGTCTACTGGTAGTTGGCAGTGGTCCACCTGAGGTTGCCTCAGATGGGATCTTCCAGGGGCCCTAATCCATGTTCTATTTCATATATTCATTGACAATTGGAAGGTTCAACAAACAGTACAATTTTAAAATCTGCAACTGACACCAAACTTCAGAGGAGACACTTGGGTGAGAATTCAAAATGATTTTGACAAATTAAATTGGTGCTCTGAAACCAACAAGAATCAATACAGAAAGGTGAAATAAGAACTACTACATTTAGGAAAAAGTTATCGCAACTACAAACAGAAAATGTGGAATATTAAGACAGGCACTGGTATGGCAGAAAAGGAAATGGAAGTTATAATGGATCTCAATTTATATACAAGTTATTGCAAAAAAAAATATTTGGGATGTCAGCTAGGTCATATGCAAGACACAGGAAGTAAATAGTCTGCTATTCTTAACAGGAATACTGTGGCTAGTTACAGGTACCACCCTTGAAAAAAGATATGGACAAACTGGAGAGAATCCAGAGAAGAGAAACAAGCATAATAATGGAGGGAGGAAGGAAAGGGGGGATTTGAAGAAACTGGGGTTAAGCCTTGAAACAGGAAGACTGAGGGGGGATATGGTAACAGTCTTTCAGTACATAAAAAGGATGTTATAAAGCAAATGGCGAGTTGTTCTCCATGGTCATTGGGGGAAGAAGAAGAAGATTTAAGTTGGGTATTTGAAAAACCTGTCCAATTGCTGGGATGAAGGATCAATGGAAAAGGTGTCCTAGGGACACTGGGTGCATCTACAGGAGACATTTACTGTGAAGCTGCCTAATTGGCTCCACATTAAAATCTTAGTGTCTACACAAGTGGCCCTATTAGACTGCAGTAAATTAATTAACTTCACTGTAGGTTAGTAACTGTAAATACAAGTACTATCCTACATCAGTATTGTTTAGAGCAGCAATGCTGACAGGGCTGGCTGGGGCACAAGGGTGCTTCAGTGCAGGGGCTGCCTGCCCACAGTAGAGCATCCTCTACCCCAGTAGGGCTACCCCCACAGTAGAGCATCCTCGTGCCCCAGCCTCTTCAGCTGGCTGCGGTTGCTCTGCAAGCCAGAGCTGCTCTGCCCTTGGCTCAATGTGCTGCAGTCCCAGGAGCACATGAAGACACAATGCAATATATGTTGGAGTTTATTATGTCACGTTAACTTCACATGTAGACTCTGTCACTGTGAAATTTCTTCCAGAAGTTTATAGTGGTTAAACAACCTTATGGCAAATTTTATAGTTAGGCTTGATAGTGTTTCAGTGCAATATAGTGTGTTAGATGACCTCTTGATTTCCCTTCTAGTTCTAGGCTTATCTTATTTTATGATTTCTTATCTATGATTACTCAATTGTGTAATCTTAAAATTCATTTTCATGTCCATTCTACAAGTATATTACATGGAATATGATTCAAATAAAGCAAAAGCAACTTTGACTTTACATTTAAGTTAAAACTTATATTTCCCCCTAGCATTCTTCTAGATTTAAATAAGGAAAACTGGCTTAGAAGGGTAACAACCTTATAGATCTAACTATAGGGATGCTGGCAATTATCAAAACTGGACATTTCTTTTTAGTCTTTGGTAAAATACCAAAGAAGCAGAGATACTTTTCTCTCTAAGATGTTGTTTGCCTTAAATGGAAGAGAAGAGAAGAGAAGAGAAGAGAAAACAACAAGCTGTGCAACATACAAGCAATGATACAGAAACATAAGTCCTAAAGTTTCTGTTTTCACACTGCAGAAAACAAGGGGCCAGTTCATCAGCTGATATAAATTGTTATATTCCATCCAATTCACCATTTACCTGATGCCTTTCCCAAAAATATTTGTGAGACTTCCAACAATAAGCTTTGTATTAATTTTACTTATTAGCTGCATCTCCCTAAACCCACACACTAGTTTCAAGAGCTACATTCATAACAGCTGAGGGGTTCCTCAAAAATGATATATGAAATTTCCTAAAGTAGCCTTTGCCGAAACCAAATGAACAATCCTGTACGCCCAGCTTAATCACCTGAGTGAACTAAGTACCTAAATTATTACTAAACTAGGGCTGCTTGCAGATGTGAAAAAAAACAACCTAGAACTTTACCAGAAAAGGAAGCACCTCTTCTATTAGTTCAACTGGCTCCCCAGCATCTCTATAGATTGTGTGCTTCAGCAGGGCTTTTTGGTGCTTTTATCTGAAGCCAATTCAATCAGCTATTAGATAAAAGTGTCAAAAAGACTCACTGAAGTGCCTCATCTATACAGACATTGCGCAAGCCGGGTCAAACTAACATGATGCCTTTTCTGGGTGTGCGCTTGACTTTGCACAGGGGTTCACTGAGCTTAAAATAAAGCACCATTTTTTTTCATGTCTGTAAGCAGCCTACGTCTCCTTGGGCTTAACTTCCCAGAGGGGCCTGCTCAGTGCACACCAATACAGCAATAGCACAGAATTCTGTGGAAGGAGAAACAAATGTTACCACTTCTATTCACAGACCTCGCTGAAAGTAAGGGTGGTAGCAAGACTACCACGCACCTTTTACATTCCAGCCTGAGTGAATTCAAATCCACACGTCCCACTTCCCCGGAAAGTGGCCCAGCCATCTGCATGCTGGTGCCTTCCCTAGGAACTATGTGGGTATTCTGCCTTGAAAAGTCACTGGATAAAATGTGTCACCATTGGGAACAGGGACCAGAACCCATGGCCCCTCTCCCGACGGCAGTACCCTGATCACAGGTCTATATAATGACCCTCTCTCTTGATTAATCTCTACCATTTCATTGGGAGCAGACCTAGAGAGGATGCAGTGGGAGGGCCTCACCCCGCCTTTTCTGACCATGCCATAGGAGCAGCAGCTGGGGACTTAAGTCCAAAACAAGATAAGAATTCTCCCCCTTTCTTTGCCTCCATGCTCAAAGGCACATATCCTCTCCTCCCAGTCCCTTTTGCTCTCATTCCCCCCGCCCAGCCTGCTGCTACCATTGATCTTAGGCTGAGGGAAGCTCCTGCCCACTCCAGGTGGCCTCAGTCCAGGGCCTTGGCAGCAGGGGTGGTGTCAAGCAGGTGCGTTTCCCATCCCCACCTGCTCCCCTTCAACCTTCCTCAGGACTTAAGTCCCCAGTTGCTGCTCCTATGATGCTGTTTGCCCACCCTGATGAGGGAGAGGAGGCTAGAATGGGGATGCAGCCACCACTGCTGTACTGATTGCTACAACTGCATCCCGCTTTTTAAAAATCCTGGATCTGTTTCTGAGCCTTATGAATCCTTCACTACTCTATCCACAGTGGAACAGCCTCAACTGGAGGGATAAAAAGTATATATATTTGTGTGAGTACTTCTTTGAATTTAAAACTAAATAGGTGGGTTTTACACCAGTCAATAGAAGCAAATTGAAGCTTATGTCGGATATTTTATTTACAACAAGTGATGACATGATCCATCTGAGAGACAAAGTTCCCAAAAAGACTTGGCAGAGAACTCACTATAGGGGTTTTCACTGCACCAGACAAGGATTTGATTGTATCCAACAGAGCTATATACTTTTAATCTCAGTACTATATTAACATGATGTCTCCTAAAATAGAGGCATGGGTTCCAAAAAAGCAGAATATCCAAAATAAAAGTGACACGTTTCTCAAAAAATCTTAAATTAGGAAATTTCTATAGTATGCATGTAGTATTTAAAAATTCCATTCTTAAATTAATGTCCTTACACAATACTTAAGCTTTTAGACTCCTCAGTACATACAATATCTTGTTGCCTACAGCATACGGATTATTTTGTTAGGATTCTTCCATCCTTCAGCTTTTGAGCAAAATGTCATATCCCAAAAGATTTGAACAAGAATTAGATGCTCTATGTTCCCACATTTTGAATGCTATTCTGGTGGGAGAAGACTACAGGATTCTTAAATAAATAACCTTAGCTACCCTTTACTTTTCTGATCTAAACACTTACATATAAAGGTATTGAACTTTTCAGCAGGGGAAAGACTGCTTCTCAGCTCTGTCTAGTATACCTTTGCTTGTCAGGGGATACTAGTGATATTCCAGCATTAAAACACTTCTCAAAACTGCACATGTAAAGACCCATATGCTAGCCATTAATTTTAGTTTGTATCCTTGCATTTTTGACAAATCAGTTGGGGGAAAGTACTTCCCCAGATCTTTCCTGATGCAGTTTAGAAGGGTCTGTAATAATCAGTTAATATGCCCATATGTCCCCAGTTATCTTGAATAGCTGCAGATCTCTTTAATTCCCAGGTCTGTCCATAACTCAAACCTGAAAGTACAAGATAACTTCTTTACACTCTGTCCCTTTGGTATATTCACTTTGTAAACATAAAACATTTTAAATCTTTTGAGAATCTCAAGATTTATAGCCAAGTGTTCTATCTAAAGAATATAAAAATAAATTAGATTTAATTTATTAAGATAATCTAAACTTCCTTATTTAGCTGGCTGATGGAGAATCCTCCCTACATGTGCCAATCCTTGAGTGATATGGAAAAGCCACTATCACTTCCACCCCCTCCACCTCCCTGTGTCAGGAATAGGGTATGGGGACAATGGTTAGGGCTTCTCGAATTCTGATGACTTACTGTAGAAGCAATAAAATGTTTCATTTCCTGGCAGCTGTCAGGCTTCATTAATTTATGCTGGGGGCTGTACCAGTGCTCAGATGATCCAGAATCAGGAGAGCACAAAGGCCATTCTGCACCCTATTAGTTCTTCTTACAGCTGTCCTGGGTAGTAGACCACAACTTTATGGCTAGTCATTTGATCCTCCACTATCATCTGCAATTTCTTGTACTAAGAAGGAGAAAGAGAGCATGAAATTATGCTTCAAATTTTCTGAATTGTGCAGATTAGCTTTATTTGAGAGCTGAAAATAATCTTTTCCTTCCAAAATCTTGGAGTACCTGGGGGAAAAAAATCACAGAGGGAAAATCTGTGGGTCAGCTTTAGCGGAGAATGCCAAAAATAACTTTTTTTCTTTCTGAAACTTTGGAGCACCTTTAAGAAAAAAGTCAGCAAAGGAAATCTGCAGGTCAATAATAAATATCAAGCTCCTCTATTGCAGGAGAAGCAGTGACAGGGTCATCGTGTGTTGCTTACATCTGAACAAAGAACACTCCTCCAAATCTTTTGAAATCTTGGGGCTGCTCAAGTTGTGGGAGGGCATTGGCTTCTGCCACAGGTTTTCTGAATGCTATTGGCAATCATTTGGAAAAGAATTTACAGAGCGTTGTATATCCACAGAAGCATGGCAACTCTGGGAACATGGGGGACTCTGCTCTTAAATGTCTAGGGACTCACATCCATTGGGTTCTGAGTTACAGTTTCTAAGGGTATGGGTAGATGAAACAGGGGCCCTAAATTGAAGTGGTGGGTTTTTTAACTCACCACTTCAATTCAGGGCCTTTTAAACCCCCGTGTCATGCACACACCTCACTGACTTCCCTGCCTCTCCAGTGGCGGGGAGAGGAGGGTGAGCTGCAGGTGGGTAGAGTGGTACCTGGGTTACGGGGCGGGTGCTTCCCTCCGTGGCAGCGGTGGCCCCCCCAGGCAGCACCCACTTATAGGCAGCTGGCTTAGGCAGTCCTGGGGGGCACCGCAGTTGCAGAGGGAAGCACCAGGCCCCCGTGCAGCTCAGGCAGGCAGGCAGGCAGGTTCGGGGGGGAAATCAGGCTCACCACTTTTCTTGGGTGCAGCCTACCTTGCCAGGCTGCCTGCATGGGTTTCCTGCAGAGCCACAGAGTTGCACAGAACCCAGTGCTTCACTCTGTGGCTGTAGGGGCAGAAAACTAAAACTCCTCAGAGGAGGAGTTTTAGTTTGCTGCACCCCAAGTCATTTAAGGTGCATTATGCCACCAAATTTCATACAGAGGCTGGAATTAATGCACAATACACTGCTGAGGCATGCAAATACCGACACCATTAAAGTGGTGCAAAAGCATTTAGTCCGCTGTAGTGTCATGCATACACGCCCCTCATTTCATTTACACACGGCCTAAGATGGCAAGTGTGAATAACCTGAGATCTTTAATTAAAATCCCATTGGTAGATATTTGACTCTAATCAGTTAATTTATATTTTGATCAAAGCTGCCATAACAACAAAAAACTTGGCCTTATTTTAAGAAAGTGTGAGCGCTAAAATAAGACATCATCATCATTGTAGTTGTTATTATCATGCTTATCATGGTTGTTGCTATTGTTTTTTGAAATTGTTGCTATTGCTATTATCATTTGAAATTGCATGTCACATTTTTAGACCATTCCCTTTAAAAAATGTTCTGCTTATAATTACCCTATTTCATCATTTCCTTTTTCAGACACTTGATATTTTTTAGAGTTACCACAGGCAATGTACCCATGCAATATATAAATTACAGTTACTTCTGTTTAATTCAAGTAATTTCCTCCTTGCTATGGACAACACAATGTTATTCCCAGCATACGATAACTGGAATGTGATATAAAAGGAGTGATTTTACGACGTTTGTGTATCAGCCCTTTTAATACTGATTTTATAATATTGCTCCCAAATGCATTGTCTTTCAGAACCCGTACCTCCAAGAATAATGCCAGAAAAGAAAATGTCAATCCCATATGTCAGCAGAGGTGCAGAAGAAATCAAAATATTCGGTTGTTATGTTTTAAGATAGTCATATTCATATAAACCAAATTCTTGCTGACTATGGGTGTCTTTATATACTATATAATTAACAGTGAAAGCTACTACTAGTGAATTCAATTCTAGTGGATATTGTACAGCCACATAGTACATACTTTACAAAAGCTAGTATACCTCTCAGATATCCCAAACAGCAGTACATCCCAAATACATGCAATTAAAATCTGAGCATTGTTTCTACTAGTCCTATCAAACCAACAGTTACATCAGGAGAATCCACCACTATGTAGCCTTTGAGTTGTTTTTCTATTTAGAGTACTCTTTTTGAGTACTATTTTAAGTACTCTTGGAGTTAATAACTCTACCTCTTCTATCTTCTCCAAATATCAGGGTATCTTCCTCTTTAGAAAAAAGGAGAAAACCTAAACTAATGGGAATCCTTTATTATCTGATTCCCTCCATGTACATGTACTTTACATTTCAGTATTTTAAATGTCATGAGTTGGTGCCCCACATGCCCGTATATATGCCAATAGAAGCCTATTAGAATGGTTAGTAGATCTCTATTGATTCTGAATCTCTAAGTACTGATTAAGATTGTCTATCTTACTCTCACATTTTAAATGGAATTAAAGGACTAACTATTTTCCAGAATTGCTCTAAGCACTCCAGTATTTTCTCAAATGTAGGTAGTGCTCTGTAATTTTCTAGCACTTGTGTGAATTTAAAATAGTCATTTTGTTTGTGTAGATGATGAGAATATTGGGTATCTGAAGGGTAGCTCCTATACTATAGCTCTTATTGAGGCCCTGGCTTTCTATCTGCAATGATGTGTATATCCATATTTGTCAGAGAGAGAGGTGCCCTGGATGTTCTCACTCAGGTGGAAATGTGAAAAGTATACTCACACTGGTATTTGAGGCCTGGTTCTTTTTCCTCCCTGGGTAAGCAGAAGAGATGGGGCAGAAAATGTCCCTGACAGTGTTAGAGAGAGGGGATGGGTGTAACAGAGGCTGAGGGAAGACTTCGGGGTGACAGGTTCCTAGTTTATTTCTGCTGTTAGCGTCCAGCCACTGGAAACTTGAAGGGGGCCTACCTCTTTATTGAAAGAGGAAGCATAGACACAATGGCAGCCTGCCCCATTACAGTAAAGAGGGAAACACTCTTCCCCTTCACCTCTACTGCTCCCAACTGACAGTCCACATTCCATAGGTGATGCATAGGGGGGCAGAGAGGGTACGTGCCCCCCCTCCCAAGATTGGCTTCTGCTTAAGCCACTGCCAGCTTCTGTTGGAGGTTACCACTTGCCACCTGCCCCCACCTCGCCACAGACATGGCTGGTGGTGTCTGCAGGCAGTCCCCACTTGCCACCCCCTACCCCCCCACGACTGCCAACACCAGTGGCGATGGTTGCGGGTGGTCCCCACTTGCCACTCGCCACCGCTGACACCAACACCAGCAGCTGTGGGCGGTCCCTGCTTACCACTTGCCACCGCTAACACCAATGCCGGCAGCTGTGGGCGGTCCCTGCTTGCCACTTGCCACTGCTGACACCAACGCTGGCAGCTGTGGGCAGTCCCCACTTGCCACTCGCTGCCGCTGACACTGTCACTGGCAGTATGGGTGATCCCCACTCACTGCCATGGTGCCCCCCACCACCACAGTCTTCATAGATTTCATAGACATTAGGGCTGGAAGGGACCTCGGAAGATCATCGAGTCCAGCCCCCTGCCCAAGGTCAGGAAGTCAGCTGGGGTCATAGGATCCCAGCAAGATAAGCATCCAGTTTCATCTTGAAGGTGTTCAATGTAGGCACTTGAACCACCTCCGGTGGCAGGCTGTTCCAGACCTTGGGGGCTCGGACAGTAAATACATTCTTCTTTATGTTCAGCCTGAAATTATCTTGAAGTAGTTTGTGACCATTCGACCTCGTCATCCCTTGGGGCGCTCTGGTGAACAAACGTTCCCCCAGATACTGGTGGTAACCCCTGATAAACTTGTAGGTGGCCATCAGATCACCCCTGAGCCTGTGCTTTTTCAGGCTAAGGAGCCCCAGGACTCTCAGCCTGTCATCGTAGGGTCTGCTTCCCTGACCTCTGATCATGCGCGTGGCTCTTCTCTGGACTCTCTCAAGCTCCTCCACATCCTTTTTGAATTGTGGAGCCCCAAAACTGGACACAGTACTCCAGCTGCGGCCTCACTAAGGCCGAGTACAGGGGGAGAATGACGTCCCGGGATTTGCTTGAGAAGCATCTATGGATGCAAGCCAGCGTTTTGGTTGCTTTACTAGCTGCTGCATTGCATTGCAGGCTCATGTTCATCTTGTGGTCAATGATGACCCCCAAGTCTCTTTCTTCCATAGTGCTAGCCAACATAGCACTGCCGAGCCTA
>NW_005842045.1:1062456-1062823 GCF_000455745.1 Alligator sinensis
TGTTCCCCACGGATTTTAACCCAGAGGGTCTCCAGCCATCCACCCTGGTCACCAATATTGGCTTGCAGGGATGTGTAGAGCTTTCCTTAACATAGAGAGCTACACCCCGCCCCTTTTCTCTACACGATCCCTCCTGTCCAGGGTATAGCCATCTATACCTGTGGTCCAGTCATGGGTGGAGTCCCACCAGGTCTCCGTTATCCCTATGACATCATAATTGTTTGCACTGAGCAGGAGGATGAGCTCCTCCTGCTTATTCCCCAAGCTCCTGGCATTAGTGTACAGGCAGGCAAGTGCCCCCTGGGGGGCTCCTTCCTTGCACACAGATTTTACCAGGGCTGGGGCAGGGGTGGGCTCCCTGAAGCAC
>NW_005842045.1:1062863-1072391 GCF_000455745.1 Alligator sinensis
AGGCTTAGTTTAAAGCCTGGTGGAGTAGGTCAGCCAGTCTGGCTGAGAAGAGCCTCCTCCCTAGGGGAGAGAGGTGGAGGCCATCTCTTCCCAGCAGCTCGCTGCCTCTCTCGCCAAAGAGCAGGCTGTGGTCATGAAAGCCAAAGCCTTCCTGATGACACCAGCGCTGCAGTCTTTGGTTGACCACATAGATCCTCCTGTCCCTTCTCAGCCCATAGCCTGAGACTGGGAGGATCGGCGAGAACACCACCTGTGCCCCCAGACCCTTAAGCCCCGCTCCCAAATCCCTGTAGCGCCTCATGACCTGGCTGGGAGTGCTCCGAGCAGTGTCATTGGTGCCCACATGAATAAGGAGCATGGGATAGTGGAGATACTGTCTTAGGAGGCACCAGTCATTCATGCCACATTCCTTGGTAGCTTTTTATCTCTAAAATGATGAAGACAGACTGAAATAGAGGCAGGGGCAGATAAAGGAAAGTGACAACCCCTTCTTTACTTTCCCATGGATCTTTGTTGCAGATGACATTTGGGGATGGAAGGAAGAGGAAGTTGCCAGCTGCAGAGGAATGTTTCTTTTCCCCCTTAGTAACTCATTTACTTGATATACTTACTGCTCCCAGGTGGTAAGTGTCACGACCCAGTGATTTTTTGTGCCTCGGCACTATGGAATTTCCTGGCCACATGAGAGCTCCTTTGCACAGCAGAGTGTTCTGCTGCAATTAAGAGCCTGCGTGCAGGAGAGTTCCCGCCAATTTGCAGTTTCCTTTGCAGGATGCATTTCTTCTTTGCAGCACAGAGATGCACGGTGCAAAGAGTTCCCACTATTCGGATGCAAATTTGTGCCCCGTTATTGGCCAGTGCTAAATTATTCACACGTGGCGGCTAGTAATTGGCTCGCTGGCCGTTTAAAATTCCACGCGACTTCCGCCCAAGTCGAAGAGCTTTGAGCACGCTGCAGAGTGTCTCTGAAGTTATCTGACTTGCGGCTGCCGATCGATAGACTGATCACCTATCGATCATTCTTCCCGTCACCGAGCGCAACCCCGACGTACCCCTTTCCCCGCCGGCTTGGAATTGCGGACGGATTAACTGGCTTGGGCCCTCCAGCTGGAACAACTCATGTGGTTGTTCCGACGACCGGACCACCTGCGTCGTGATTGCAAGCGGCGTGAGTAAAGTTTTTTACAACCAATAAGTTGTGTCTGCCTCTCCATTCACCAGCCCGCCCTGACGTACGAGCGTAACTCGAGTCAGCCCTGGCCGTCCGAGACAGTAAGATGTTCCTCAGCCTATACAGAAGGCTTTGATGGACTGCTCTTCTTCAGAACAAAGGCATAGTGGGCAAAAATAGCCATTGGAATTTGTATTTCCCATCAGACACACAAACTCAGTTTGTCTTCCCATCGGCTTGGCAGACCTGTCACGTATATGGCCTAAGCAATTTCTGTAGGATGGTGCAAATATCATTTCCCTATCAATAACAATAAACTGTTTGTATTTTTTACCTGTCTGCTGCAGCTGTGGTCCTTCTCCATCCTCAGAGATTGTATTTCAGTTCTGAAAAATAATTATACTGGGCCATGGATAATGTCATTTAAATTTTAAAATACCTTTTTTATATATATATCTAATGGACATGACCTGCATTTGGGAAGATGTTTTTGAATTTATAGTAGTGGAATTAATGCTGCCATGGCTTAAGTATGCAGATCTTTGAGAACTGATGAATTGTTAGCATAGCTGCATATAATAAAGATGAGATCACACAGACAAATGCAAAGTATTCCAAATTCTAGGTTCCCCTCCTTTTTTCCAACCTTTCACTCTTACATATTAAGCATAGGAAAAAATAAACATAGTGTATGTGAAAAAAAAATTGAGATGTTTATTGGATTTTGTAATTTTATATTTAAAAGATTTTTCTGTTTTGCATAGAATGATGACAAAAGGAGCCTATTCCACTGGTATAGAGAAAAGGTCTACTTTATTTGCAATGGAAGAAAGAATGGCATAATAGTTGTCTGTTGTTCTGTGTTCTTTTGACAGTCTATTAACCTTAATTTCCAGCAATAAAGGCCTGTCATACTTGTTTACTTGCTCTCTGAAAACTCAGTTAATTGCACGATAAAATTAAAAGCAGATATAAACTAAAGCTTTATATTGAACCATGGTAAAGCGGCATTGTATAGTAAAATGAGCTAATATATTTAATGTTTTTAATAGGACATGAATGGTAGGCAGTCCCATACATAAAGGAAAAAGCCTGCTTCTCTAAGAAACATTTCCTGGAACTAATTCAGTTTGACTATTGATAAGCAGTACTTGTCAGGAATATATTTTGCTACCTTAGAATAAACATCGATAATATGAACTACTGCCTTCCTACCTTCCTCTAGACTGCAGTTTCTGTGCTCTGAGGTTTTGCTTTTTTTTTGCAGCATTTCACTGATAAGAATGGCTCTTCTCAAGAGTTGTTTCATGTTTTTGTTGTCTTACTACTGCTGCCTAGTGCTTTGCTTCCATGCAATACAAAAGACATTTAGACTAGATTCAGACTTGATGCAGCTCCTGATCAGATTTTTTACTGTTGTCTCCAGTTGTCACCCAGGTTACTTTCACTTAAACTGAGAATTATTCAACCAGCAGCTATTTTAAACACATATACATATGCAGCCACAGGAAAATAGCTAAGATAAACAGTGTGCTGTTAAGACTGCACATTTTTTTCTGAGTGAACAATACACAACAGTTAAGCTGTTTTGTTTTAATATCTCCACCGTTACACCATACTGCATTTATCCTACTTGCAACTGCAGTGATGACACCCTGTAATTTCATTCCCCATGAGAACACCGTTGGGTGCTATTATCATATCTCATAAGAAAACTGCAGTGCACTACACATATTTGAAAGTGTTTGTAAAGCATGTTTCTGGCCTGTTAAAACACAACTGTTCTCAAAACTACAGACACTTCTGTGACTCAAATTCTTTGATCCCATAGTTTGGATAGAACTATGTTATATACCATGCTAGAATCATTCCCATCAGGATTACAGCTTGGTTTTAATATAGTATATATTTATGCCAAAGATGGACTCAAACCACATTAAATACAGCCATGGCCCTGATCCTGAAAAATGGCCTATATGGCAGATCCCTAATAATGAGGCACTTTTCCAGGGAGAGTATAAGGGAATGACCAGGATATGGGCAGTTAGGACATGATACCAGAGATACAAGCCAGGGAGATAAAAACAGGCAAGATCAGCATGCCAGGGTGTTAAAAGGAGTCACAAGCCAGGAGATGAGGTATCCTAGAAACTAGGCAAGGATTCAGGAAAGGCCTAGGAGCTTGGAGTCAACTAGAGAGGTATCTGTCCTGTTGAGTAGGCTCTGTAATATTGGAAATATATATTCAAGAGGGCACTGAGAAGGTGCTTATATCCAGGCAGCCACACCTATGCAAGTAGCTGCAGCCAGATGGGGTAGTTAGATCACTGGCAATCTGGCATTCACAGCAAACTGGAAGCAAAGCTTGTCTGCTGCCCTCACTTCTGACATTAGCCCCTTCCTTTTGTTGCCGTCCAAGAACCCTAGAAATGTAGTAACGTCCAAAATTCAGGTTTCAAGGTTTTCTGGACTTCTAGGCTTTCATGTTGCTAGGTTCCAGGGCTTCAGGGTCTCTGGGTCTTCTCAGTTTCATGGTTGGCTAGGGATTGGCCTCATTTTCAGGGATGGATCTGGGAAAACCTGGCCAAGAACTGCCTATGTACCTTTGAGGGAAGCAGCAGGGACTGGATTTTCATTTGAGAGTCATACATCCATGACACATGGGACACAACTAAAGTATACTTTTACTGCTCAGAGGAAGACTTTGTAGTTCTGCTGCTGCTCCTAAAGAAGCTACTCAGGCTACCCCAGGGGTTCACTGGAGTTTGAACAGTCTGGGCATGAGACTTGAGAATCATAAGCCAGGGAGTTAGGAGCGGACAAAGCTAGTAAGCAAGCATACAAAGTACAGTCATGAGCCAGGAGGTAAAACATTAAATTAGAAACTACGCAATGATGCAGACAAGGCCCAGAAGCTAGACAGAGAAGCATGTGTCCTGTTGAGCAACCTCTGGAATAGTGGGAGATCAACTAAGCAGCTACACCCAGGAGGGTAACTGGGGCCAGCTAGGAGTAATAATGTCACTACTGGACGTCAGGCCTACTCCATTAATCAGGTTCAGTTAAAAGGCTAAAACCTGACGCCTCAGAGAGAGACCATAAAGGTGGATTTCTACACACCTTTGTTTTTCATCCTAACTGCTGATCCTGTTGATAACAATCGTTTGTTTGTCATACCTGGTGCAACAAAGCCTTAGAGCGCCCTTGAATTCTTCTGCTGGTTCACAGTCTCTTAATTATAGCACCTTCTTATCACATCCCTTGATTTAATATTACACTGAGGGAGGGGCATGACTGGGCAGAATATGTACCTTGACACCAGCAGCTGAACTGGGAATCCTCAGAAAATATGTCAGGATGGCTTTCCATTCCTTAGTTCAGCTGGGCTGGCACAAAGGAGTGGGAACAAAAGCAAATGATCCCATGTGTATCTTCTATTGACTATCTTCTTTATCTCTCTCTCCCCCCTACCCTCCCTTCTTTCACCTAGCTACAAAACAGTGCAGGAGCAGAATGATTTGGCAGACGGTGACTTGGTACCTGATGACAATTAATGGATTCTGAATGTGACGCAGAAAAGTGTGAGATTTCTTAGGCAGGGAAAATGGTTCAGCTCTGCTAACCATGCTATTATCCTTCCGTAAGGAAAAGCTTTTACAACAGTTGTTATGGCTTTCAAGAAATGTCATGTTACTTACTGAGAAATGTGGGATCATTTAGAAAAACAAGTACCATATAGAAAACTATTCCTTCTTTAGGCTGCATTAAATACATGTATACTTCATTAGCTGTGGAAAAGCATCTAGTGTAGTCAGCTTCTAGATTAAGGGAATTGTCACATTAATGTCATAAAAAAATACCCACCCACTCAGCCTTAAATACCCTCAGGCCTACTTTTCAGTGACTGATGACATGTGTTTTAGATGCATGACTACACTGCAGTTAGTCCTGTTGTATGCCATAATAATACTTATCAAAGATGTATATCATGAAAAGATAAAGGGTTCTGTGATGTGTATCGTCTTGTTCAGCATTACCAATCCTAAGGGATTAGTTGTCATTAGCTATACAGGATCTCCATACACTATAGATGAGTTACAGAAAAGAAAACACAGGCAAGAGCAACTTATGTGAAACAGAGAAAATGACTCAACTTTTCTCTCATCTGTGGGGGGAGAAAAGGAGGATAGATTTAGTTTGCATTGCTATGAATTAATCCTTCCTTTTGCAATCTGTATCTGCTCTATTAATGATGTATGTCCTTTTCAGAGTAATAATAGATTCTTAGAGTTTAAGGCCAGAAGGGACCATTATATCATCTACTCTGACCCCTTGTATGTCACAGGCCATTAAATTTCACCCCATCACCCCTGTATTGACCCCAAAAGTGAATTGGCTACAGATCCAGTTTCCATTTAAGTATAAGTCAATGTGTGGCTAATTTGTGTAAATCTAAACCTAGCAGAATTGATTTATAACTACTTCCACCAGTTTATGAAGGAGCAGTTCCTAAGCAATCTGAAAAATATAGACATTCTCTTATAAATCCAGTACATGGTAAGTGCTTTCTAGTGAATTCTAGAAAATTACCAAGGGTTTGACCTGAAAATAGTGTAATAAAATGCCAGCCCTGGCTAGTATCCAATCTTTCTGTGGGACCTACACAGTTAATGTATTTGACCCAGATGGATAGCATATCTTCATTTCTTCCCATCACACTCATCAACATCTGCCTGTTACTAACATGATTCTTCTTTACTATTTGGTATTAGGAATGTTAGTTGCTTAATTTAAGAGCCAGGAAGCTTGAACAAGGGTAAAAGAAGCTTATGTTCTGTAACAGAGGCAGATGGAACTAGTCACTATATAAATTAGAATCTCTTTTAAACATCTTGAGCTTGGACTGATTCTTGGACCACCACCTGGTATCAGAAGTAAACAGAAATAATCTGGTGGGAGAATGGAGTAGGTTAAAGGTTCACCAAAGTAAAAACCCTCATAAAATATGAGTGTTAAGCAGTGCTTTGCTTTATATTGCAAGCAAAGGTAATATTAGGCAGGAAGACAGTCAAAAGGTATTATTTTCTCACAATTGGGGCTGCTCCAAGGGTAATTCTCACCCTAGGTGAACTGTGTACCCCGGGCCCCCATCACTTCCAATATAGAGGAAAGTAACAAGTCTAGAATGAACTTTTATATGTACTTATTTGATATTCAAAATGAACAATAAAACCATAAAAACATTTTTTTTAATTGAATGTTTCACAATTTTTATGAACCCTAACACAATTATAACAGCTGGCCAGGGCTGTTATTTAAAATTATGTTCCTGTTATCTTTTTCTGCATATAATTATGACACCCCCCTGGACCGGCCCCACCCACAATAGTAGGTTGGACCAGCCCTGCTCACATTAGTAGGTTCTGAATTATTTAATATGTTTAACAATTTTCAGTTAATTCAGGCCAAAAGGGCTAATTATGAAGCAATGTTACAAACGTCTGAGAAGTACCACACTGCATGTAAACATTAAACAAGAAAAATAGGTTTTGAAACCTGATGGTAAAGACAAATGAAAGAGAATCTGATTGATCTGGGGCTGAACTGTCAATCTTGCAATATAGAAGTGCTAAAAGAATCCCTGATAAAAGATGAGGATTGTGATAAAAAAAAAAAATCCAACTAAAAACAAGTCCCCAAAGTGAACAGATGAGAGTCCCAGTATTAACCCTTGCCAAGACCATTGGAATTTGCCAAACGATAGAAGTCACTAAGCCCAAATTGTTGTTTGAAGGTTCAGCAAAATGTTGGCACTGCAGACATAATTGAGGATGCAAAAGACTGCACAAAGGAGAAATGAGGCAGATGGCAGGTGGACCTATAGAGGGAACAAATGCACCAGGATAGTGATACCTAAGGTCTTACAGAAATATATATGAAAAAGATGCATGAACGTAATTTAGGGATTGAAAATCTAAGGAAACGATAGAGACATGTTATACTGATCTCATATGAAAAGGAACATTAAGGGATTTCTCACACATGCCAAAAATAAGGCCAAGTCAAGCAAAACAGTCCATAGTGTTAGTCCAGAAAAAAATGAAACAAAATAGGCACATCTATAGCTATACCAACTAGAAATAAACTATGGGACAGATCCTATTCCACCTATTAGTGCTTAAGTGCAATCCTACTGGATTCTACTTCAGTCCTTGGAAACTGTTAATACAAAAGGTGGGTGGGTCTTTCTCCTCACTCCTTTTCTGCTATTTATTCTAAACTATTATTCCCAATTCTTTGCGACAGGCTTGCTGAAAGATAATATAACTAAACAGGGGATGATGCATATCAACTCTGTATTTGCTAGACATGTGACTCCTGACATAGTAATAACTCGCCACAAGCTATACTTGAAAGAAGCTTGAATTCAGACATGTGAGGTCCTGTCTAGCTCACTAGTGCCTGTTATCCCCAATACTGTGGATGAGTGAACAGTGTTGAAATAATAAAGTGCCTACTGAAAATGAATCCAGAGTCAAACCCAAACTGTATTTAGTGCTGTTAACTTACAGCTTGACATCAGTGGATCAATTTGTCAGACAATTTGTTGAACAGAAAACTGGGAATTAGAATTTTCTATCATTAATATTTGTCTGTGCACGTTAAGATACAGTGGTGGGAACTGCTCTTTTAAGTGCTTTAAGTTTAGAAAAAGGAAATGTGGCATTTGAAATTCAGTGTTTTACAAGGGACTGTCTTTCAAGTACCTTGTATTCAGTGCAATTTCTGAACCTTACACAGCACACATGAGAAGATGAGCTGATTTTCCTGCAGAAGATAAGCATGTAATACAAGCAAGGTACCAACATCTCTCAAATCTGAAAACACTAGAGTAGATCATTGTATACATACAAGCTAATCTTTGGAGCTATGTGGCACTTTGTTTCTTGTTGAACCAAAAGTCCCAGAACAATACTGTCCTCTCCCACTGAATGAAACAAAGTTTAGTTCAGCTGAAAAATACTGATTAGTCAGTTTGCTATCCTTATGTTTTTGCAGGACTGTATTTCTAGCAGTTTTGCCACTGGAAAATGAATGCTAGAGAAACAGCACTGAACCAAGATTTAGAATTCCACATGAAGCTTTCATTTATGTGGTTATGTCAGGTTCTGTGAAACACAACTCAATAGCTCTAGTTGTTAGTTTCTAAAATATATTAAGTGATGCATAAAAGAAATTGAGAAACTATATGCTAATCTCAGAATTTTTCTTCATACCCATATAAAAACCTTTCTAACTTCACATAACAATGGAATGTAAAATCAGAACAATGTGCTGTTTACAGTAGATTTTCTATGAATACTTTCCATGCTAAGCTGTATTTGATAGATTTTAGTGGCTTCACAAGTACTTGCAGAATGTAATCTCTTCCCAAAATTTGAGTGACTTACTTTCTCCTGACTCAATAAGCTGTTGAACCGTAGAGCATTAACTACTGCCATTGTGAAATCCAGAATGAATTGACTACAAAAGTTAATAAGAATTCAGTGTTTGGTTAGAAATTCCTATGCACAAAACATTCAGATACCTAGTGAGCCAAATTCTCTCAATAAAATATTTGTAGGTTTATTTTTCCTGTAATTTGTTTATTTATTCTGTCACTTAATAAAATCCTTCCAGTGTTTAATCCATTGTCCTTCAGCACAAAGGAAGCTTTGTTTGCACGGAGATGCCATTTTTAGTAGGATAATGAATGCCTGCTTGTATGCAATTGTATTAAAATATGCAGTAAGTCTACAGTGGCAGAAGTAGACTAAACCTCAGTGCTCCCACTTTCTTCTAATTGATCAATGAAGAACTGCTTTCTCTGCTCCTGATTAACACCAATTTCTGTCACTCAACTACTTGCCACAACAATGTTTCATGGGCGCACACTGTTATAGGTTGGTCAATATTAATGACCAGTGTATGCACTGAGTGCTTGATTATTCACAGGCATTTGTCATACAAGGTGAAATGTACTAACAGAGAAATACTATGGATGAAAAACAAATTGAGATACCATATTGTATTTCCTAAGCTGGCATTAATTAGGTGTACTTGATCATATACATACACCTGGGATGAGAAAACTTGCATATTTTTCCCAGATTAGTAAAGCTGCATTTGAAGTTGTGTTTTCAGACAGAAAGCGGTGAATAGCTGGATTTCACTGCTTCCCACTTGTATGTCCCTCTGTTCTACCTATTCTTCTCCCACACATTTTTTTCCTCAGTGATCTGAGAGAAATTGCTTGTGATTTATTTTTCCTTTCTTTTTTTCTTTTGTACTACAAGAACAGAAGTGTTCCTTTCCCT
>NW_005842045.1:1072422-1079103 GCF_000455745.1 Alligator sinensis
TTTGTTTCCATCAGTATATATTGTTTAGTTACTTTTCCAGAGATTGGATGTTATGCTTTGAATTGCATTACCTGAACTATTAAATAGTAACTGGGGTAGTGCTGGGTATTGGAAGAGTACATGCAGCATATTCAACATACCTGCCTGAGTACTAACCAAAGAGATAGCATTCATTTGCAGCAATGTAACACTCTTGTTTCCACCAGATCTTATTTACCTGGGTGCTTACAGAAAAGTAGAAGTCAATTAGAATGTATGCTGATGCATACTGATTTCAGATGGCTTGGATCATACTGTGCAATAGCTCTTCCATTTTGATTTGGCTGATCATTCTTGACAATGTCTCCTTTGATTTGGCTTGGTATTGTTCATTGCAGCAAAGTTCTCCTGTGTGCTCATTCTGTCTTTGAGTTAATTCTTTAAGTCTTAATATTTAACTCAAAAGTAGCTGTGTTTGTCCTCATGTCTCTAGCTTTTTTTTTTAGGCACTGCAGATTTTTGCACAATACTTCAAATGGGTCCACCGTGCAAGTATAATATAAGAGTCTTACAACCAATATACCTGTCCAGTCTTCTTTTCTTTTCAGGTTTTGTTAAATAGTAGAAAATAGAACTACATCTCATAAAAATATAGAAAAGCAGCTGGTATCTAGACAAGTCACATGCTTGTATATTATTGCTCTCTATTTAGCATTATTGTGTTTCATTGGACTAATAACTGTGAGCACTTATTCACTTGAATACATTAATGAGACATTTTATGCTAGTTTTTACTGCAAAAGCCAATTCAAGAAGTGGACAAATCAGAAAATATGCACAAAGCATATACCTGACCATGCATACTTTGTACCGGAAGCAATGTCAGCACTGATCAAATCCAACCGACAAACTTGTGATGTAAGCCAATAATATCTCTTTCTGTTTAGCTTATCCAGGATGTTAAATGTGCTTAGAAGGAAAGTACTGTATTTCATTCATACAGGAAATGGTTTCCTGAGCCCTTTTTATCTGCCTAAATACTGTTCATAAGGGGTGGGGAAGAGATAAAGCTTTGCTGAGCATCAGTTGCTTCACAAAAACTGCCTGTGTGTACACTCATACCTAAGATAACTGGATGTTAAACCACCATCATTTACTACTTTTCACTGAGCTCTAAGTGTCATTAGGAATAAGAACATCACAGAGTAAGAGTACATCTGCTGGTAGTTACCAATCTGCCAACAGTCCAACCCACTGGGTGCATCTACATGTGCTCTTTAATGTGCAATAGCCTATTTTACTGTGCATTAGGGGCATTTATAGACATGCTCTGAGAGGGGGAGGGGAAGCACATTAATTAGTAAGCCATGCTAATTAAAAGTTCCTGAGCATTACATCAGCATCCCCACTCTGAAAAAATGGTGGCAGGGTGCTTTGAACTAAACCTTGTTCAACAAGCTTTAGTTCAAGGCATCCTGCCACCATTTTTCAGTGTGGGGACACTGATACACATGACACTGGAGGCTGCTGGAGCATATCAATTTTCCATGATCAACATTAATCAAATCTGCTCCAATGAGAGTATACTACAGAGTGTCAGAGCAGTCTTCCTGCATGCAAGTGCTCTAGAGTGTCACAACAAAAATCACACTAATATGCAAATGCACAGTAAAATTAGGCTAGGCACATTAAGTGTCACTAAAAAGTGTGCTTTTCTGCTACTGTGTATTAGGGCAGCCTAATGTGCATTTAGCTAGTATTCCACATTAGAGGTTCTAAATTTAATGCACAGTAGCAAAAGTGCATTAATCAACTTGTACACTCAACCAATAGAGGCAGAGGTCATCCTTAACTTTCAGCTTGTTAACTTTTAGTTATTGATAGTTTAAGCTGTTATTTACTTCTGTCAGTGGTCACTTGAAGGCTGGGACTTTTTCTCATGGACCCTTTTAGTAAAGTGTTTTAACTCCCCTGCAATAGAACAGATGCAGGTCTAAACCCAATTAGTTGAGTGGAGAAGGGCCTAGGTAGGGCTAATAAATACAGAAAGATAATTCAAGAAAAAAAAGCAATTAGCTTGGATAGGGGGAATGTGTGAAGCTGCAGGAGTCCTGTTTGCTAACCTTCCTGAACCAGAACATAAAGGACTCCCATACTATTGGAGGGCACTGGGACTTAGCTGAGTTAGAAACATAGAAGGTGGAGAAACTTACCTGTTGGCTTCCCCCAACCTGGAGTCGGTGGAAGTAGAGAGTGCAGGGAAAGTTGGGGACCCTTCCCTGGTTAAGAAAACTCCCAGATAAAGACAGATTCCCTGGGAATGGTAAAAGGTGATATAACTGGGATATCTGTTGGGTTGATATTCTATGCTTATTACTATCAAAGAGCATGTGTGATGATAAACTCCCTCAGGTAAAAGCTACTTAGCCCCTGGTAGATTTCTTGGGGAACTAAGGAGGGGAAATAGGGGATAAATACCTTTGCAATACTGCATTTGTTGTAGCAGGAGGCTTGGGTAGCATACTGGATTTTTTATAGACAATCAGAATTCCAGGAACCGTACAAGTAGAAACACGATGGGAAGCCATAGGACATCAGAATATTTTACAGTGGGGTATAATACCACTGTCCCCTGATGATTCATAAAAGCACATTTTGTGCACTTGCGTGTATTATGTACAACTATGCTTTATATAGCATTTCTGCCTCCTTCATTGGATAAACCATTGGGGTATCTGTGATCACCGATTATCTGTATAGTCCTAAAAATGTTCTTAAGGAATTGTTATGGACCCAATGATTATTTTAACAAACTCCTGTTGTGTTTGGATACTTGTCCACATCAATAAATGATGTATTTTATCCAAAATGCCTACTCCTTCCCTAAGGGCAATAAGCAGGCTCATATGCTCCAATGATACTGAGAGCCGAGCAATGACAGGGGATTCAGAATCCAAGGCAAAGGTACGGAGTACATGAAAAGGTTGGGCAGATTTTAAATGATAGGCCCATCCTCATGAATGGGTTATTTATCAAAGACAGAACAAAGCATCCAACCTGGCAAAAAGCAAAACTTCTACTGTTGCTTTTTGGGTGAGGTTACCATAATCTTCTTGTGCAAATATTCCATTCATATGCTCTGCTCATATACTCTGTGCCTCCTAAACTGAAGTTAAAATAAACCCCCCAAAAAATACATATGGAATTGTGTATGTATTATGTTTATAGAGCAATAGTAATCAAACCTAATGTGTCACATTTTTGTAAAAAAACACAATAAGTAGAAGTAAAGATGTGTTTCCTCACACACCTTCCACCTTTTTTCTCACCTCCACTGTGACCTAATATACGAAAATCCCCTTACAAGTCTCCCCCTTATCAGTCACCTCCACCTGTGACAAATGCATCGTAGTCTGCCAACCGGCTGCTGCTGTTGCCCACTCTATTAAGCAGGGCAAGGCACTCAGAAAGCCAAGGTCTTTTCATTTTGGTAAGCAAAAGTCTTGCTACATTCCTTTGATGGGCATCTGTGGGACACTTTCTGCCTGTGCACTAAAATGAGTTACTGAATAGACATTTTATGGTGGGCATGAGAGTTAGGTGACAGCTGGCTGACACATTGCTGGTCACGCATTTTGCCTCAGCTGCCAATAGAGGATGTGAGTCAATTATATTTAAAGAATATACTTCCCAACCTCTTTTCTGCTTTAGTAGCAGCAGTTGCTCTTCTTCTGGAGTGAGGCAATAGGAACCATTCTGAAGTACTTCCTGTAACTCAAGTTTGCTCTCTCCCCCAGAGGTACCCATTGTGGCCCTTCCCATCTGCAGTCATGTTGGTAGTGCGATGGTCATGTGAATGATCACAGGTGATGATTTCATCAGTCATATCTGTCAGATTCCTCTCCACAAATGCTTTATTCTAGCCCCTTTCTGGAAAGAAAGAATTTGTGATAGCTTTGTATTCTCCACTAGAAATTCCTTTGACGGCATAAGACATGCAGAAAGCCATCACATATTGTCTTTGTGATACTACTTTGTAGAGTGTTACCTCTGACTACTAGCATCAGCCAGATATGATCCAATAAGTGAAATGGTAGAATGACACAATAATGTTAAAAACTCATGGTTTCTAGCCAGTGACTTCCTACTGCAGCTCAGGCACTGTAAGAGAAACGTTGTGAGGTAATGGAAATGAAAATGCACTAACCATCACCTCTTCCTGCCTCCTGCATAGTCAGGTGGCCCCAGGGAATTACTCCTTTTCATAGGAGCTGTCTGCCTCAGGCAAAGCAGATTTTGCTTGTTCTTTTTTTCTTCATTTCAAGCTGTTCATGCTGAAGAGCTTCTCACTTAGGCCAGCTCTGGAAACTTGCTTTTTGCTTCACACACTAATGTACTCTATGGCAAAAGAGTACTTGTGGCAGCCATACGTTATACTCTCCCTGATCCACCAACTCAGTTAAATTGCAACTGTGGAAGTAATGGGATGACATAGCCACTTGAACTGGCATCAGAAGTAGGCTTTTACTTTTGGAGACTGAGAAACTGCTGCTCTAACGTTCCATTTTTTTCCCCCACTTCAAAAGGAAAAGCAGGCCTCATTAAGGTTCAGAGGTGAAATCAATGGGTTAAATGGCTATTGCTCATATGTAGGGCTTAGAGAAAGAGTCCCTGTAACCTTCTGTACTGTAGGAATTCTCTCAGAAACTCTGATGCAAGAAGCAGCAGTCTGCTCTTTCTGCACGCAAGTAGTTGGGCAAACTGAGCCAAATAGAAACAATGTGCCAGTCATAGATGACATAGGACTTGTGACTAACTATGGAGAAGCTCAGAACAAACACCTCCAAACTGAAGGAAAATAGTTCAACAGGAAACTGCATACTCAATTTCATTTTGAGTTCTCCTGTAAGATTTGAATTTGAAAGGATTAACTGAAATCAATGCAACTTTGAAAACTTTTTGGGAGGTTGATAAAACTTACTATATTATTATTATTATTGACCATGTTTAATTCAAAACCTTCTAAAAACTCTTGGTTTTATTTTCCTTTTGTCCATGTTCAAACGCTCAATTTTTGTCATCTCAGCTATTCAGAAAGCTAATGTGTTTTACCTGCATTTCTCTCAGGTTTCAAGTTTGTTACTTCTACTGCTTTTTTGTTACTTCAATCTAATGAGTCATGATTTTTTACAGTAATTGTAAATAAAGGATGAGTTTAAATCTTAATAGGAATATGAATGATCTTTCTGTTAGAGGAAATGTGGACATATTCTTTGTTCATTCAATAGTACAACTTCCACTATCTTATCAACATCCCCTTATGCTGTATTAATGCTGATGAAAGTAGAATCCAAGGAAATTCCCTACTGATTGAATAGCTGTATGGATTTCAGTGCAGTGTGAGCATGCATAGGAAAAGAGACCATCTGGAAACTGCTAGTTTTTTCTTTAGAGGGAAAGTAGGAGTTGAATAGATCCAGTGATGTGCCCTGCTTTCACTTAGAAACAGAAACAAGAATGTCCTGAAACAGAAATTGTTATTACTCTCACCACAAATAATTTCAAAGTGCTACTATTAGACCTTTGTTACACATTAATTTTAGGCAGCTCCTAGAGCTCTTAACCCTTGTATTGTCTACACATTAACACCTGAACTTAGTTATAAGCACACTTAAAGTTACACCACTCCAGGGTAGGTTTATCTCTGATCTGTGTTACCCAGCTCATGTTCCATTAATGTAAGGCCACTCCCCACAGATGAGCCATCCAAGCTGCAGTCCTTCATCATCCCAGATTGTAGAGTCCCCTCCCTGTTTTGTCCCCTGTTCTGTGTGGACAAACTTTCCTCCCCTTGAACTCTATTGCCAAGGGCACAATTCTGGTCCAAAGCTAACTTTTCCTCCCATCCCTGGGGGTGTGACCTTCCCACCCCCAAGGGATGCGACCCTATGCAAACAGTCTGCAGAGAGCATGCCAGCTAGCCAGGTTGTAGGTCACAGATGGGTCTGAGAGTGGGGTCTAAGAGGTGTAGGGGGGGAATAAAGAAGAGACCAGATCAGATCCTCATGACCTGGGAGTTCTTTCTTGGGGCGACAACAGTAGCTCCCCCCAAAGACACCTTCCCTCACTGTCCCCACCTCCCAGCCATGCTGGAAAGGATGACCAGCACCCCCCACATCCCAGTCCCAATCCCAATTTATTAAAACATGAGCCCTTCTTTAATATACTTCCTCTTTGTTTCTTTTCTTTTGTTGTATTACTTTTTTGTAATACAATACTACTTTTTTGTAGTCAGTGGCTAACTTCCTTCATTTCACCACCCATCCCCCATCCTCATTTCCTTTCCACCTCCCATTTCATTACCCACCCCCATCCCATTAAATCTCCCCTTCCCAGCTTCATGTTCCTGCCACACTGATCCATCTCTCCAACACCCCCATGCAAAGCAGGGATAGAAGTCTGTCATGGCTCAACAGCCCTTTAGGCTAAGTACAGACAGTCAAAAATTCCCCAATGCCAGGAGCTTGGGGAATAAGCAGGAGGAGCTCATCCTCATGCTCAGTGCAAACAATTACGATGTCATAGGGATAACGGAGACCTGGTGGGACTCCACCCATGACTGGACCATGGGGATAGATGGCTAAACCCTGTACAGGAGGGATCGTGTAGAGAAAAGGGGCGGGGGGGTAGCTCTCTATGTTA
>NW_005842045.1:1079438-1079904 GCF_000455745.1 Alligator sinensis
GATGGGAAGCTGGGTGACAGCGACCATGAGCTGATCACCTTCACCATCCGCCGAAAAGCGGGCAAGTCGGTCAGCAATGCGCAAGTCCTTGACTTCAGGAAAGCCGACTTTGACAAGCTCAGGAGGCTTGTCAGTGAGGCCCTAAGGGACCGTGACCACAGGGAGAGGGGAGTTCAAGAGGAGTGGTTGCTCCTCAAGGAAACGATCCTCAATGCACAAACTAAGTCTATTCCATCTCGGAGGAAAGGCAGCAAGAGGGCACAGCAGCCCCCCTGGCTCTCCAGGGACCTAGCAGACCTCCTGAGGCTAAAAAGAAAGGCCTACAAAGGATGGAGGATGGGAGTCACCTCCAAGGAGGATTATTCTGCACTGGTCCGGTCCTGTAGGGAGCAGACCAGGAAAGCCAAGGCTGCAACTGAACTCCAACTAGCTTCGAGCATCAAGGACAATAAAAAGTCCTTTTTCA
>NW_005842045.1:1081079-1114094 GCF_000455745.1 Alligator sinensis
CTCAAGCAAATCTCGGGACGTCATTCTCCCCCTGTACTCGGCCTTAGTGAGGCCGCAGCTGGAGTACTGTGTCCAGTTTTGGGCTCCACAATTCAAAAAGGATGTGGAGAAGCTTGAGAGAGTCCAGAGAAGAGCCACGTGCATGATCAGAGGTCAGGGAAGCAGACCCTACGATGACAGGCTGAGAGCCCTGGGGCTCTTTAGCCTGAAAAAGCGCAGGCTCAGGGGTGATCTGATGGCCACCTACAAGTTTATCATGGGTTACCACCAGTATCTGGGGGAAGGTTTGTTCACCAGAGCATCCCTTAGGGATGACAAGGTCGAATGGTCACAAACTACTTCAAGATCATTTCAGGCTGGACATAAGGAAGAATGTATTTACTGTCCGAGCCCCCAAGGTCTGGAACAGCCTGCCACCGGAGGTGGTTCAAGCGCCTTCATTGAACACCTTCAAGATGAAACTGGATGCTTATCTTGCTGGGATCCTATGACCCCAGCTGACTTCCTGCCCTTTGGGCGGGGGGCTGGACTCGATGATCTTCCGAGGTCCCTTCCAGCCCTGATGTCCATGAAATCTATGAAAAAGCCTGAGGCTGAGTCAATGCAGTCTTTGCAGGTTAGTTTATACTTCAGAGATTGAACCGGCAAGAGAACGGACATTCACTTTTGATCTAGGAAATGCAGGCACATGCCTTCAGTGGCTCAAACCAGAAGCTGTGGGGGGAGAGGTAGAAGAGTGCACCTCCCAGTCTGCCAGCTCCAAGGCTTTTCCCCCATCCCTGCTCGAGCAGAGGTGACGTGGCCAAGCACCATCCCAGAGCTAGTTGGAGGGTCTGCCAGGGTGAGGGGAAGGGTGGGGCAGCACCTGCCAGGTGGGTAGGGAAAAATGTAGTGGCATTAAAAATCTTGAACAAGCATAGTCCTTTCTCTGAAGCAAGCATGTATTGATCAGAAAGGAACAACCCTGTGGAGTCCTGTTGGCTCTGATCATGTACAAATCCCAAAGACACCTTAAAGCAGGAAGGTGAAATGATGACCAAGCCTGAAGAATCCTGCTGCTGCTAGTCTGGACTTCAAATCCCTGAGACTTTGAGGGGCAGCAGGAAGAGGAAGTGAACACGCAGACAATGCTGGGATGCTGGGGGACTTGAACCTAACATGAACCAGGAAGGGGTCTGGGACAGAAGTTTCAGAAACTGGTCAGAAACAGTTAAGTCTAATACTATATTCAACCAGGTTTATCTTAATCCAGTTTCAGTCATTTTGAAACCAGTTTATGTGCACTGCACTTCTGTTCTGTTACAGGTTTAAACTAGTTTCTGAAGACTTAAATTAGTTTATGTGTAACTTTTGTCCCTAGCCTTAGTGGCAACTCACAGCTGTAGCTCCTAGTTTAGCCCCCTACTCACCTGCCCTCTAGTGGCAAGTCATAGCTGTGCAGGTGCGGGAAAGCCAGAGGTTTTTAGCCTTAAGGTATGACTGGTCCAAGCTTGAGCTAGCACTACATAGATCAACATCTGAAGAGTTCAAAGTCCAATATGTAACAAGATCCTAACATGCTCTGTCTACCTTTTCCAGAGCATAATCATCTGTGTCTGGGAAGATGGTTTTTATAACAGCTATCTACCACTAGAGTGTTTAATTGCTCACCCCAAGTCATTTAGATCCCTGTAACATCCTCAGTTTGCTGTGGAGATTCCTGTTCTCTTGTCCTAGAAGGAGGAGTTTTACTTTTTTCCCATATGCTTGGTCTTTTGTTATGATAAAAAGGCATCGAGCAAAAGAAAAAGCCTTTTCCTTGGAAACTGTTCAGTGCATTATCCTGAATGTATGGACCTATTTTCATGGCTAGAGATGCCATCTGTGCTACTGAAGTTAGATCTGTCAATAAGGATATTGTTTTGGAGAAGGAAGAGGACAGAAATTTGAATCCTAAGATAAGGCAGGGAAAATCAGTGCTGCTCAAGCTCCTGCCAAGCAGCAAACCTTGGCCATGCTAATTGCCAGGCACAAAGAGTAGGGATCTGGGCAGCTGTCTCATCTTACCTTTGCACAAGTACTCTCAGTCATTCTTCCAGGCTTCCTGAAGTTGAAGATAATAGTCTCACTCCCCTTCTTGCTAGGATCTAAAGCACAATGGGGAGGAACTTATATTTGATATCCCTGAATAATATTGTGCCAAATACTTTTTTCCTGTAGCATAAAATTGCTTCTATTCTTATACATATGCTGCCAGTTCAAGGCTTTCTCTAGTGTCAGACCACATCTCTCTCCTATATTTTTCTCCTTCTCCATATTCATAATCCCCTGTGACACTCTACACACAATCACCCTTTATCCCCTTAGTGTCACCTTGTTCAGACAACTGAGCAGTGATAATGATGATGATGCAGTCATAGGTGCACAGTAGGCAAACCTAGCATGCTTAGATTTGCCCTGTGTGTGTTGCTCACTAAGTCCTTTCAATTAAACTTTTTCTTAAACTAGATGCCTAGGTCTCAGCTTTGCTAGGAGTTTTTGCATTGGTACAGCTAAGCCGCTATCTCTGCAGACCCTTATTCTAGATGTGCTGCACAAGCATATAATATACTCTTGTGTAATTTACCCTAATATGAAGCCAATTTACCTAGACAAGTTAGACTTTGCTCTGGGATCCAGTATATCAGCTAAGCCACTTTGGTATAAGAATCCCCAATTGAGGTAAGGTCATAGCTTTCTAATTATACATTTTTCTTCTGCCTGTTCTTTTAGAAAGCAAAATATTTTTCCTACCATGTATGGAACATAAAATTCAGATTTGTTATTTGGGGTGGTACTCACAGAGTGCAATGTTCCTTTGCTGGTGGTTGTTTTTTGAGCTACAAAATTTATTTCCCTTTTGTCCTCCTAAGTGCTGATCACTTTAAAAAAGGAAAAAGAAAAATTAAGAAGGAGGCTTTGTTAACCAGCATATTTTCTCTTCAAAACCCTCCTCTTAAAGTGACCCTTCTTTTGCTCTTTAGTCAACTAAATTCAGCAGGATTTGACTTGGGATCTTACAGCCAGATTTTCAATGGTAATTACGTGCTTGAGGACAGCTGCCTAGTAGAATGTTTGATAAAGCCTAACAGGTTAAATGTTTAACACCTGTTTAAGTTCATGTCACGTAGGTGCGTAACCTGCTTAGGGAGTCTTGGAAGATCCAACAGGCATTGATTTATATCTTGAAACACCTGAATGCGACTTCAAAAATCTGGCCTTTCATGGCTAATTTCTATAGCTTTGACAATATTTATGACAATATTGGGTGAAAAGGACATGTATAAATAAATGTCCTTTTCATCCAATAAAGATGTAGCTCCACTGATGTTTAGTGTTGACCCCATGCTCATCCTCAATTAACTAGAACAGGGGTACTCAACCCCTGGCCTGCAGGCCAGATTTGGCCTGCAGAGCCATGCAGTAACACTTATGAGTCTTCCCATGAATCCAGAAATTTGGCAATGGGGAAGCAATGACAATTAACAATGCTACCATTCCCATACTCTTAAGTTTCCAAGTCTCACAATACCAGATTGGCCCTAGCCAGGCCACCCGACATGTGAAGCAATCAGGCCCTGTTCCCACATGACTGGATCAATTTAATAGATTTCATAGATTTCATAGACATTAGGCCTAGAATGCACCTTGTGAGAACATTGGGTCCAGCCCCCTGCCCAAAGGGCAGGAAGTCAGCTGGGGTCAAATGACCCCAGCAAGATAATCATCCAAATGCTTCTTTAATGTGTCCAGAGTAGGTGTTTGCACCGCTTGTGGGGGGAGTCTATTCCAGACTCTGGAGACTCAGATGGTAAAGAAGTTTGTCCTTATGTCCAGTCTAAAATGGTCTTCCAGCATTTTGTAACCATTTGACCTTATCTTCCCTTGGGGTACCCTGTTGAACAGGTGTTCTTCCAGATCCTGATGCACACCCCTTATGTACTTATAGGCTTCTACCAAGTACCCCCTGAAGCTATGCTTCTCTAGGCTGAAGAGTCCCATGCCTCTCAGCCTGTCCTCATAAGGCCTGCTCTCTTGACCTCTAATCATGCACATGGCTTTCCTTTGGACTCTCTTAAGCTTATCTATGTCTTTTTTAATGTGCGGAGCCCAGAATTGGATGCAGTACTCCAGCTGTGGCCTCACCAAGGCCAAGTAAAACAGAAGGATGACATCTTGGGTTTTGCCTGAGATGTATCCATAGATGCAAGCCAGGATTTTATTTGCTTTGCCAGCTGCAGCATTGCATTGGTGGTTCATATTCATCTTGTGGTCAATCATGACCCCCAAGTCTTTTTTGGTCATGGGCTCAGAAATGGCCCAGCAAGAGCTCATTGCAGACACATACAGCCTAGCCAGGGCACAACGCAGCTGCTTGGGAAAGGCCTGGCCTGGCCAGGCCACAATCTTTCCCATCTGATCAGGACTGGGGCCTAGGTAAGCAATTCCCATTTGTTCACAGCCAAGCTGTTCCTGTGCAACTGGTCAGGGATCCAGCCCTAAATGGCTGCATCCCCAGATGGGCCATTTCCAAGCTGATGGGTTGGGCTCTGGCTGAGACAGCACCATATCAGATTGGACGCACAGGCCATATCTGGCCCCTGAGGGCCAAAAAGTTTGGATCACCAAACTAGAGATATGTGAACTACTGTACCATGAGTATACTTACTGCTTCATACCAGAGCTATCCTCTGTTGCTTATTTTTGGAGCACGGTGCTAAGATATAGCCTAGATTCCTTTACAGAGCTTTTCTAGGAACTCATGAACGGACCATTTGCCTCTCTTCAGCACAGTAGAGGGAGGAAGTAGGATACAAAGGACTAGAAGTCAAGAACAAGGGATTACTGGACTGCTACTGTCAGACTTACTGTGCAGGAGGTCTTCATGTTCAGGTAAGTGCCAGTATACTGAAAAAAGGTGGGCTTGGAGGCAAGCAGGGACATTACGATCCTTCTATTTGCTCATGCAGCAGTTTCCAGGATTGGCTAGACTATATCTAGGGATTGAGCTATGAGGGGTTATATTGTAGATAGTCTTCAGGTAAGACATGGAGGATGCCTTCCTTAACTTTCAGCGTAGCCATAGCCTAAACACATTGTACTAATGTGTTTACACATTGTACTAGTGTGTTTTCCCCACTAAAAAGATTTGTTCTTTTTGAAATAAAAGCTCAAGGTCAAAATACCAATCTACTGACTTCAGGATTAAAACTAATTAATTTGAAGTGAGCCAGGCTTTCACTCTGACTGCTCAGTTGGTCTTTCAGGGTTAAAGTATATCTTTGTGTTGAAAATAACCAGACATCAATGCAGTTTAAATGTTCTTCCATTTATGAATTATTCCATTTAGTTTTGGGGTCTTGTTCTATAGCAGAAATATTTCATTCATTTAAAAAATTCATTTGAAAAGCAAGAAATTGGTATATGTAGAGTTATGTATTAGAAGACATATATTTGTTTTTTTTACTTAAATGTTTATACATGTTCTTTGTTCATGTATGTATACTCTTAACATATCACTGAGCAACTATTTCCTTCATGGGCATCATAGGCTAATGTGTTTCTATTTCTTTCTTAAACACACACAAAAGCCCAAGAGTTTTTACACTGCCTAATGCATCTTATACTCAGAAAGACACACACTGTATAAAAGAAATGGCCCCTTTGATCTTCAGGTAGATAATTTATCTCTTTCCTTTAAAAACACACACACAGATCTTATTGGTTAGGAAGTATTATCTCCAGGAGTAGTTCCTACAAGCTAATATATCTCTCTCAGTTAAAGGCACACACAGGTAGAGCCTGCATTGGTAATAAGTGGCTTCTCTACTGTTTTTGACTAAGTCACTAATACTATATGTGTTGCTAAAATGTAATTTAAAAACATCACCTGGAATGACTCTCACTGCACACCTTAAAGTCATCTATACAAAATGAGTCTTGATAAAGTTTGTTTTATGTTCTTACAGGTCTCACAAAGTGCTACCTTTGTGTTTGGGCTTTCAGAACCCTAAATCATTATGCTAAGCAGCTGGCTAGAGTAGATACTGGTGGAAAAATACAGCTGATACAGGTAAAACATCTGCTATTTTTAGTTCCCTGCAATTCAAGGATTTTTTGGTGTGTCCATTACAAAAGTGCCACTTTTATGGCATTTCTTTCTTCTGTTTTGACATCACAGCCATCAGTCCTGTCAACACTGGGAAGCAAAAGCTGTCAGTCAAAACATTGTTAATAAGGGCATCCAAACTGGGTGGACGTTTAACAAAAATAGATAACAATACTTGAGGGAGCAGGATGGATGGATTACATGCACTTCTTTTCCATCTCCTTTATGATTCTGTGATACAGTTGTAATCTTTTGTAGTTAATCAATATTTTAAGCAGTAAGGTTCCTTACTTTGTTTTTGAAATTTAGATGAAGGAACTGTAAAAAAGAAATTAAAAAAGGAGAGGAAATTGCTTCCATGAGATTTTACTATTGTATTCTCAGATGTAATCAAATGAACAGAGTGCAACCAAATTTCCTATTTGGTCACTGCAGTGTCTCTGAGAAGCTTTACAGTAAAAATAAGCTAGCTACTGGAGAAGCCAACACAAGGAAGTTACTTCTTAATGAATCATACTTACTTGATATTAAGAGACATCTAGAGTCTTCACCAGTTGTTTGGCAAAATATTTCTTTGTCCATGTCTTGGAGGCCAGCAAATGTAATTTCTAATGCAGCCATCATTATGGTATTTAAGTGCTACTAGAAAAATAACCAAATAGACGTTAGATTACACAAGGAAGGAAATTCATCAGAAGGAAATGAGTTGTTAAAACAAACCAAATATTTTCTATTTGAACTCAAAGCATGATCTTGTTTTTCCCCCAGAGGATTGAAATGAGGACCAAAATCTTAAATACAAATTTTATTTCTAAAACTTGATTGAAATAAAAGTTACAATGAATGAACAGCTTGATGTCATCATCTAGGAAGACAGGAAAAAAATTAAAATCTACCAATATTTTCCTCAATCCCATGATTTGCTTAAGAGCACCAGGGATTTTAAATAAGATCAAGTAAAAGAACTCATAAATGTATTCACTGTTGCTTCATTTGGACAGTGTCTTTGTAGTGAATGTATCAATGCAGAATATGCTTAATCAGCAACTAGCTGAAGTGGTTCAGTACTAATGAATGGACTACCCCCAGACATGTAAACCAATGAGAGTTGATCTAAGAGTTGTGTATGTGGTTCATTGTTTAAAACTATTGTCAATTCATTTTCTTTTTGAGTTGAGAGTTGCAAAGTTTAGACAGTTTCAGTCTTTAGTTTCTTTTAGTGAATATCTAGTATTTTTATTTCAAGTTCACCTCTGAAATCCTAATAACTATTATTCTATATAATAAAAGATCAGGAATAAAATAATTTGCATGTGACTAAATAAATTATTTTCACGGATTTTTACCTTGTGTGGTAGAGTTACAACAATAGTAATGGGAGGCTTTTGGGGAAGAGTGAGAATTAAATCCTATAAATAAGAAATAAAATTTAAAAAAATGTGTTACCAACCTGGAATTTTCCATTTTAAGAGAAATTTAATTTCATTAAAAACTACTGTATACTATACTAAAATATACTTATTCAAACTTCTTTCATTTCAAATCCATCTATATGTTCATCTCATATTTTGCACTCAAAATCCCAATTTATTATAAGAATATGAACAATTTTAGGCTTTGCCTTAGAAATGACTGACAGTTAAAATATGGATTTATAGATTTAAAGAAAAAAATAATTCTAGTCTCTGATAGTGATGGACTAGGCAATCAGTTAAAATAGAAACATTCATCCAAGTATTCCTGTCCACCCTTAATCCTCCCTCATTCTTTCAGAATAAACTCAGAAAGTATATATTTTCCTTGTCTACTTGCTATATTCCTCACCATGATACCTCCTTGTGTATATTTTTGATCAGGGTTGTTGGAAATATCATTAAACAGTATAAGTAAACTTATTTCTGCTCCTTCATAAAGACGGGACAGTTCAGATAACTATAGATGAATGTCCAAGTCAACCAGAGAGTTTGTAGACTCTCCATCCTTGGAGGTTTTTAAGACCCAGATAGACAAAACCTTGGCTGGGATGATTGAGTTGGGGATGATCCTGCTTTGAGCAGGAAGGTCAACTAGATGGCCTCCTGAGGTCCCTTACAACCCTAATTTTCTATGATTCTATATGACCTGCATTCCAGCTATCTACAAAATAGTGGCAGCCACTACGATATAGTAGTTGGCCATACTGCTATAATGTGGAATTGATTCTTGGTTTACAGCAAGCATTTTAACCAATCCACAGTTTCACCATGCCTAGTTATTTTCTTCAGACATCAACAGTTGCTAGTCCAGTCATTTTTTATTTTTGGTCCATTATTTTCAAATTGTTATCCACAGCCAGTTGCACAGACAAATGTCTGGTGACTGCATTACTGTACCCTGAGCTCCTGCCAAGCTGTACTCCATGGGAACTGGGGTATAAATGAATGCCACTGTGTACTTAAAGAAATGTCATTGTAAAAGAAAAATGATCACAAACACAGGTTGGGGGATGCCATGATATACAAGTGTGTACACCAACACCAAACTGAACACCTTTTAACTAGATGTAAAGGACCATGTTCTCATCTTGACATGCAAGAAGCTCTGTTAGTAAACCACTTTGCCTAAAAGGTGGTATTTAGTGCCAAAATATAAACAAAACAAGGATGACTCGGGTTGTTCTGTGTTAGAAAAGACACATTGTGTGATCTCTAGAAGTTACTCCATTAATGATCAGATAATTTCAATAAAAATATTTAGATTCAATCCAGTACTCATGGAAACCTGAGGGCTGATCCATACTGTCTCTGTGTTAGGTCCTTGACAGCTTCTGAGAAACGCACCCTGCCCATTTGCTCCTGTTCAACATACGCCTGGACTTGGTAGTTAAGCAATGTTGTTGGCCTGAACATGTCTCTGAGTACTGCTGTCAGGAGTTCTTCTCAGAACTGTGCTAAATCAGCTAGATTGCTTAATATCTCAGCCTTGGTAAGTGCTGATTAGAAGCAAGTGGTCAAACTGTGCTTCTTGGCAGCAGTTTTAGTCTTACATGGAGTCAGTGTAGCCTTAGTTACCTTTAACAACAAAAAAGAGTGGTATAATGTTTAAAAGAAGTCAGGTGGACAAACTGTATATCACCAAGGTGTTAGCAGGGGAATTAAAATGATAAGCTATCAAGTAATCAGAGACGGCTTGTTCAGTAAACTAACAGGGTTGTGAATACTTAAGTTGATCATTTATTATTTTATAATTTGACCTTATTAGTATATCAAAAGAACTAAACATGCAATCTGTCTATTAAAATGTCTGTACTGCATTTTGGGACACATGTAATAGATCTTCATCATTATTTTCATGAGTGTATGATATTAAAATTGTTTTGACTGAAATATCTATTTTCCATGATGTGTTTCTGTTTTATTGTATTGAAACTAGACTTTTTATGACAAAAATATGATTTGCTTAGACTTAAAAATAAAAGTGAAAATTTAAACTGACTGAAGTACTAAGCTTTATGTAAGGATGAGTTTACTTATGAAAAGAGAAAAGATATAGTTGATTGAATTGTATAAATCTGGACAATAAGTGTTTTTACAGCTGAGAGATGCTTCCTAATGATTAGTTCAGTTAAAACTGAGATCCGTATTGATCATCACTTAGGGGCTATATGGGAGGAAAGCAAGGAAACGTTGAACGATGAATCAACAAGTATCATATTATTGTTACCATTATAGGGAAAAAAGATAATTTAAAATCTGAAGTTGTCTAATTAATTCTGTTAAGTCAACCATTTAGCTTAGTTGCTTTTGTATTTGTTTTGTAAATTAATTCTATTTTCATTTTAATAAATGAAGTAAAGCATTACTAGATAACTAAAATTAACAATGGAAGGAATGCTTCTTCCCATTAATATCTGTGTTAATAGATATATAAGGATCTCTCCCACTTTTCCTTGGCTTAAAGTCTGTTCCAACAAAGTCATAAAGCAAGTGTCTAATTTTTTTTTGAGTGAGTGATTTCATTGACTGAAGTATGTCACCATTTCCTGGGGCTAAGTACAGACAGTCAAAAAGCCCAAGGCTGAATCAATCCAATCTTTGCAGGTTTCTGTAAACTGTATAGATTGGTCTGATAATGAATGGAACTCATGTTCACTCTTCATTTGGGAAAGGCAGGTAGATGCCTGCATTGGCCCAGGCCAGAAGGCAGGGATGCTGAAGCACACCTCCCAGCCTGCTGCTTATTGTCAAGCCCAGCCAAGCAACAGCTATCCTGATTGGCTGCCTAGCACTCAACCCAACCCCCTGCTGTCCACCTGCAAGGGGAAAAAGGAGGAGCAAGGGGCCTACATCCTGCTGTTCTACCGCCCCCCAACCAAGCATCTGCCTATGTGGGGGAGCTCCCTGACTCAGGGGGATTTCCCCTGTCCTAGCCCAGGAGGGGCTGACACTGGGACAGGGGACTTCTTCCCCCTCTCTGAAGTAGGCCAGAGACTTTCAGGGGGCAAGGCTGAGCAGCAGACAGCCCAGCCTTGCAGGGGGAGAAATAACCCTCATTGCAGGGATACCTACAGGTGGGAAGACCAGGGTTTGGGGGACACTCAAGCCTGGGCAGGTGAAACCTGGGGTGTGGGGCTCTCTCCACATGAGCAGATGCCCATCTTGGGAGGGGGGGCGGAGGGCAGCACTGGGATGGGGGACCCTTTCCTTCTTCTCCCCTGTGGGTTAGAGACTCACAGGGGCATGTCTAAGCAGCCAGCCTGGCTTTGCAGGGAGGGGAATCACCCTCAGCCTGGGGCTCCCTGCAGCTGGGTAGACCAGGGCACAGGAAGAGCCAGGGCCAAGGAGGGAAAAAAAACCCAAGGTGTGGAGCTCCTCCAATATAGGAAGATGCCCACATGAGGGGGATAGCACTGGGATGAGGTACCACTTCCCCCCTCCCCCCCCACACACACCCCTTGCAGGTCAGACTCACAGGGGTAAGGGCTGAACAGCAGGGCTGTGTGAAATTTCACCGGCTGTTTTGTTTCAACGCTGTTTTGACTCGTTTTGAGAAAAATCAAAGTGAAACAAAGGTCTCCAAAACAGTCTCAAAATGAAATGAGAGCAGTTGAAATGTTTCGGCAATATAGTTGGACGCCTATATTAGGTCAATGAGTTTCTGTACCTACTACCTAGGAGGCTGATGAAGTGAAGTTCATAGGCCCGGCTGTGAAAAGTGGTTTGTAAATTCCCATTCAGGATCAGTCCTGAGAGACTGGAGACAGTGATTTTTTTGTGAGAAATGTGCCCCCACAGGTAGTTGGGTATTCTTGTCTTTGATAGATCCTGGTGTGCAGTTTGTGGGGGTACTGGCGATTGTTGCAGGTTTTGTGTTTTGAGCTGTAAAAAGTTGGCTTCTGGTGATGAGGTTAGGTTAGCAAGGTTCAGTGCTTGTTTGAATTTACCAACCACTTTTCACAGCCAGGCCTATGAACATTACTTCATCAGCCTCCAGGATACAGAAACTCATGGACTCTGTATAGATATTGGATTTATGACACACTACAACCTGCCGGACATCTGACTTCCCAAGTACCTTTCCACTTTTACCTGCACTGCTACATCCCCCTTTCCCCCCCTTCCTGGCTGTCCCTCATCCCTTGACACCTCCATTTCCACTTTCACTGACTGGCTTTCTTGCCTGCATTGCATGCCAGCCTCTGGCTGTTTTACTATTGCTTCCATCCAGAACAACACACACAGAGACCAACTGCAGGTGGTTCCTCAGCCTGACGAAGGGTTTTTCAACCCAAAAGCTTATTAAGATATATTTCTGTAACTAACTATTCATTTGATCTGCTAAAACATACCAGATTAGAGTGACCCAAAGGAAAGGACCTTGTGTGTCAGTGCCATGTCCTTGGACCAACACTCCTAGCACCTGACCAGAAGGATGCAGGGCCCTGGGCACATGTAATCCCCAGGGCTGGGGCTGGCATGGAGAGTTCTCGGGCAGCTGCTGGATAAGAAGCTCCTGCAGGAAAGGAAAGAAAGGCTCTAGTCTGTGACAGTTTGGCTGCCTGATGTGCTGCTGATGCTACTGTGCTGCTCACTAAGTTATTACCTGTTGTCATTTAAAGTGGTAGACTGAACTGAGGCTGTAGGGGAGGAGGAGACCTCATTGGGGCACACTACCATGTTGTGTAGAGACCCCAGTGCCAGTGAGGGCACACCTTAGCGCACACACACACAGTCACACAGTGAGGGTGCACCTTAACACACACACTGGAAAAGAAGCTCCTGCAGGAGAGGAAAGAAAGACTCTGATACAGTTTGGCTGCCTGAGATGCTGCTGGTGCTACTGTGCTAGTGCTCACTAAGTTATTTTATTACCTGTTGTCATTTAAAGTGGTGGACTGAACTGAGGCCATAGGGGAGGAGGAGACCTCATTGGGGCACACTACCATGTCATGTAGAGGCCCCAGCACCAGTGAGCAAATGCCGTAACACACACAGTGTAACCCATGTCATGAGTTTTGCTTGTCAGCAGCTTGAAGCACAGTTTCCCTGAAACCCCTGCACCTATTTCCTTGAAAGCTGGCAGGCTCCATGGCCTCAGTAGGGCCCAGCATGCCTGCAGTTTTCACCCCGCTGTGTCTTAACACACATACGTGACACGAGTTTTTCACAAGTGTAGCATTTATACTGCATACAGACTGTAAGACAGTATTTTTCATTTTATCTATCAATTCAGTTGCTTTACTGCATCTCACCCTCAAAATTTGTTCTCAGTTTGCAAAATTACCTTTCCTAAATTCAGCAATCACATGTAGTACTGTCATAACATTAAGTACCAACATAATCTTCTGATTTAAATAACTGACATGTTTAAAACAATAACATCTGGCTGTGGCCCTACTGGCTATTTGTCTGTTTCTCCCTTCCCTTTCTCATATTCTTCACCAGCCATATTCTTTAAGAAACCAAGAATAAAATTATGAGTTGCACATTCATTATAAGTAGAAATATGCTCTGATTTACATTTTATACATTCCTTCAGTTGTGAGAAAAGTATAATAAATATTTAGTACAATATTCCTTCTGTAAAGCTTCATTTGATTCTTACACCTCTTCTACTATGGAAGAAAGGAAAGGAACTCAGCTTTTCCTTGGAAAATTCAGTTAATTTAAACTAGAGCGTATTATATAGGGCACAACACATAACAAGGGGAAGACTTGGCAGCAGAGGAACTAACAGCTGTATGGGAACTTTCTGCTTCTGTTGCTGTACCAGACCAAAGTTCTGTACTAGGTGTCTTCCCATTCAGCCCTATGCATAGTGCCATGTGAAAAGAAGGAAGAGAAATAGTGGAGTCCACATATGGTCCTCCCATAATCTGTTAAGGAGCTTCTACTAGTAGCAAATTTTTTATAGTAGGCTGGCAGCAGTCGTAAACTCCCTTAGGACTGTTTTTTTTCACATCTATGCCATAAATAGTGGTTCCCAACCTTTTTTTTGCTGTGATTCTAAATTGGCCACCAACAGGACCTCCTGACCTGGCACTGTGAGGGCTGCTGGGAGTGAAGTGTAGCAGCGGTGGTGGTGGCAGCTCAGGGGCGGGGGCAGGGGAGCCCCCATTGCCCCCTTTGTGAGTGGTGGCCCCACCCCACCTACCCTCCACTACCTGGCTGCGTGCGTGACTGTGTGTGTGTGCATGTGTGTGTGCATGTGCGTATGTGTGTGGATCTTCTCACCCCTAGTGAGGACCTCCCCATGACCCTGACTCGGGTTGCACCCCGAGGTTGGGAACCAATGTCATAGATCAACCTCACGTAAAATTGAAACTCAAATTATCCAGCTAGAATACTTCATTGATCAGAGGCTTCACTGATCAAAACTGAGTTTTTATTAATATATATTTTTCTTGAAATCTCAAACTGTAACAAAAGGATGCTCTTACAAAAGCTTGGGGGCGGGTCATACGTAAAGTATTCTGGGAAACTGATTGAACAGTAACAATCAGGCAGTTTTAATTATATATTCAGTAAAAGTAGGTATCCCTGTAGATTAGCAGGTGCTAGTATAATATTGGGTCCTGATCCTGCAATAGTTATGTATATGTTTAGTGTTAGGTGTTTAAGTGGCCAAATTAATTTCAGTAGAGCAGATATAGAGTTAAATCCTGATGGAAGAGTTAAGTTGGAAGTTATTCCTCGGCCAAAATATCTAAACATTTTTAAATGAAGCTCCCACAGTAAGGTTCAAATGGCCAAATTAAAATATGTTTTATGGCCTTTTTGATAATCTCTCTCTGAAAATAAACTGCTTACCATAACCTGGTGTATATTGACTTATAATTCATTAACTCTATTTCTGAGTCATGAAATGGTTCATTTCCTAAGACAACAGCGTTCTCCAGCAGTTAAGTCTTGATTCTTGATAAAACTCTAAGTCTTATAAATCAAAAATATGTCAGCTGTCTCTGACCCTGTCAGCATCTGCTTTCTGTAGATGACATTATCTATGTGCATTTTTTAGTCCATCTTGACTACAGAAGAAAATAAATGCATCACTAAAGGTATGGATGACTCTAAAATAAAACATCAAATACAACCTTTTATAAAGAGCCAAAGCCCAAAAGCACAGCTGTAGTCTCTGGGTCTGAGCTGACATACTGGAAGCTACTACCTAGTTAGCACTTGTTTACTCTTCCATGAATTCATAGAGTGAAATGAATGGTATCACCAATAGATGCTATTTGTTAGGAACTCTAAAATATAATGCCTTTTATAAATAGTGCAGAACAAAATAGACATTTACACTTGCCAGTGTGTTAATGGTTTTCCAATTTGTGGGAAACAAAAACAACTCAAGCTGAGTGAAATGAGCTTCTTTTTGACTTAAAGATCACTTAGAAGCAGATCCTTCACAACTGGGGTCAATAAGAATATCAGCATTAGCTTTGAGGAAAACAGAATCAGGCCTCTAGTGCCTTTCACAGTAGTTCTTTCAAACAAACATTTAATTTATAAGCAGTTTTGGAATCTGGTACAGCTTGGCATTTGATAAACTGACAGCAGTTGGCCAATTGTGGAAATAAAAATGCAAGCATGGACTTTGGCTTTTTTCTTTCCAGCTAGTTTAGTATTAGCCCTGCACCCAATCTAGTCTTTGATTATATGCTCATGACTCAAAATGATTTCTTTTCTTTTCTTTTCCTTTCTTTTCTCCACACTATTGCGTGACATTTCTTAATGCTGCTATGCCAGTAAAATAATTTTAATTGCTCGTATTTCCACCCACACTTCCTCATCTATTGTCCCAGTTTTTGAGCTGTTAATGACAGATTTCACCATAATCAGATCAATGCTGGATATAAGAAACTATTACCTCCTCCCCCCTCTCCCTCCCCATCCCTCCTCCCAATATAAACTTATTTTCAGGCACTAATTCCTGTCTACTCTAAGTTTCTCTTTCAACTGTTTCTTGTATTTTGACAACTAATTAGTACATCATGGTGGCTGTGTGTGTGTGTTGTGTGGTGGTGTTGCAGTTGTTTTTTAGTCTGAAGATAATACATATAATAATTTGCACTGTGTAGCAAGCCATCTCCCTGACAAATGTGCCTAGAGATACTTTTGTTCTCTCTTGAGGTACCCTTTTTGTTTTATTCTATAGTACTTTTCCTTAATCTCAAGATTTAAAAGACTGCTTGCCTTCGAGAATACAAAAGTCTTACTTTTCAACCTTTTGATTATTTTTCCCTTAAAATGTCTCCTGTCTGAAGGTCTGACCCAGTTATTTTTCTATATTATAATTCTTTTCATAGGATTACAAGCTTTAAATAAACACCACAAAATCAAGGCATCCATTTTTGCTGCCTATGTGACAACAAAGACCTACTTAAGGAACATTTACAAGAAGAGGCTCAGCATCTTAAGAAACGTATTAAATAATAGATACATAAAACATAATGCACTAACAGAAGCAACGGTTCATCTTTCTAGAAGAAATAAGATTTATATTACAGTCCCAGCGCTGCTTTTGTTTAAGCCTGTGATCCTAAAAGTTGTCCAGGTGTGTGTACAAATGCCTCATTCATTGGATTTCATGTGCAAACAGCGATTTACCCGCATGGAACGAATTGTAGTAATAGGGCCTATATTAGTAGCAAAGCTACCATTAACTTAAAAGAAACTATTTGTAGCCTTAGATAAGAGATTCTCAAATGGGGTGTTGGAGCTGATGAGATATCTGCTATGTTAGGAGCCAAGCACATAAGGATAGCATAATCCTTCCCAGAAGAGTGACAAGGCCTTTCTCTTCTGCAAGGCCAGACACAGGCATGAGGGAACTGGATGGCCGCCTGGGGCACGAACAGAAAGGGAGCCTGAAAATGGTAAGTTTTTGATTATTATTATCATTATCTCTGGCAAAGTGGGGCCCAATTCTAAAAGTTTGCCCAGGGCTGCTGAGAGTCTAGGTATGGTACTGCTCTTCTGGGAAGGACTATGCTTAGCCACTAGGGAGTTCAGGAAATCAGCTCTAGTCCTCAGATCCTAGATCAACTGGGCTAGGCTTCATATATATATATATATATATATATGAAGCCTATATATGGCTTCATATATATATATATATGAAGATAGAAAATATAAATATAATATCAAAAGCAAATAGGGACAGGTTTTCTGAAAGTTGCTAAGCACAATCACTATTTAGATAGAAGAAAAGAAATGCAGACTAGTTAAAAAAGTAGTATAATCCAACATAATATATATCCCTATTTCCTTTCCCTCACAATTCTTGAGTATTCTCTAGACTTAGTTCAGCATCCTCTGGGATGTCCAGGATCCTTCTCCAGCTACAGTCATAAAATCATAGGGTTGAAAAACACTACAAGACTTGTAGTTCAAGGATGAAGAGTTTGCTATTCTAAACCCTGCTGTAAAAAAATGCCTGTCTAGCTTCTTTTTGAATTATCCAAACTATGAGATTTAATCACTTAGGAAGTCAGTGAACTGCCCTACCTTTTTCATAGGTAAAAAGGTGGTCTTTAGATTTGATATATAATAATTGCGCAATAGTGTAAAGCCAGTGCCATATGTCTTGCACTTTGCAACAAGGAAGAATATTTTTTCTCCATTTTCTTTAGCTGTTTCTATATGGTGTGTGTTCCAGTTGTTTATTGTTTTCATTCCTTGTTCTTACATCTTCTACACCAGCCTGCAGATCCATTGGATCTGACCTGCAGATGTAGGGTTTTGGTGGTGGGTGCTCTCCCTTTCCTGCCTCAGGAACAAGTAGCGTTGGCAGCCAGATCCTAGCGCCCACCCACCTCTAACCAGGGTGGATCATTTCAGCTCACAGCTGGAATAGGTTGCTTAACACTGCCCTGTATTACAAAGTCTATGCCTCCGTCTTAAAATGTGATGCCCCAAATCAGACACAATACTATATATAACTGAGGCCTGACCAGAGCTGAACAAAGTGATACTATTACTTCTTGTCTTATGTACAATGTTTCTAAACGATAATTTTATCTAGTCTGTATTTTTACTGCTCACTAATACAAATGTTATGTGGGAAAATGCTTTACTAAAGTCCTGATATGCTATGTCCATTGCATTCCCCTTTCTTACCAAACTTGTTCAACTGTCAAAGAAATTCATTATGAGTTATTTTCCAGGTCAGGTATTTTTGATTTAGGCTGGTTTTGCTGTAAGAACAAACATCAGAGATGCAAAAATAACCTTCTTTCCTGCCCATGTTTCCAGTATCTGAATCCCTCCAAGCCCTCTAGCTGGACTTTATTTTCACATTTGGAAATCTTCTGCACACCAAACCTCAGCCCCATCCTTCAAAATCTTGCTCTCAAATAAGATCACCTTTCTTGTTTCTATAGGAAATATTTGATACAGACCTCTCAGCAAATGGTTCACTCCACATACACGGAAGTATCTGAGATATAGTCATTTCCTAACGTCAACGAGAATTCATAGATTGTACGTAGAGGGATTATGAAAATGATCACACAGATATATCACTATATCCCTGTTTTAGCCATCTAGATTTTGGCCTCTATCTGGTCCTCTACAATTTTCCCTAAATATTCATTTTTTTAGGCTATGAAATGAAAGAAAAAACTCTGCTTTTCTTTTAAGTATTTTTAAATGCTGAATAATAACTGCTTTCTACATTTTTATTCTTATTTTTCTATTATCTTTTACAAATAGCATATTTGGTTATAACATTTGGATGTAGGCTTCACAGTAACTGCTTTTCCAGTTACAGCTACTAAAAATTGTACTGTAAAGCTATATCTTCTTGGCTGAAAGATGCATGTTCACGTACAGCTTTTGGATATACACCTCTGAACCCTCCAGACCTGCCAAAGTCTGAATCAGCCATTGAAATGTGTGCCAAATTTCCACAATTGAAAAATTTTCCCATCTGAAAATGTGATTCAGTCATTTTTGCATGTGATAATTCCTAAAAGATGGTCCTAGGATTTAAATAAACACAGCAACAATGAACCTTTTTTCCCCTGTATGTAACACTGAGAAATATTTAAGCCATATTGCAAAAGTGTTGTGCCTTACAAAACTGAGTAAATAACTCAGATGATAATTCATAAGTAGAAGTTTCATGGTGGTAGTCATCCACATATGCATAAATTACACCTAAATGTTTTTAAAGTGTAAAAAATTGTTTTAAAGACTATATTAAGTCAAGTAATAGTTTGAATTCTTTCTTGCCCAGCCAGAAAAAAAAAAGAACAGGAAAAACAAATTATATAATGAACAATCATAAAAGACACTTCATATGGTCCATCAGCAATGGTCAAACACCAGACCTTCAAATCCAAAACTTAGATTGCTATAACAACAAGTGCCACCAACGACAAGCTGCCTGTTGTTTGAGCCAAACAAGTGTGGAGTGAGGACCAGAGAAAAACAAAGCAAACTGCTAGAGAGTTACACAGATGTCTACTAGGCATCAGCTGAATGCTGGAAACCACAAATCCTGGATTCTGTTCCTAGTTTAAAAAGTGCAGTTTTGGTTTAAGTAAATATCCTCCTAAGGTTTACATTGCCATAGTGTTTTCATTAGAATCTCTAATAGGTTTCAGTTTTGGACCTATGCCTGAAGACATAAATGGTTAGTGCATTAACCCACTGCACCAACTAGTCCCTTAATATGAGGCGCTGCTAATACTTTTATAGTTTAATATATTGACCACTACTATTATTTAGTCATTATCATTAATTGAATGGAGGCCTCCTTCTGCTGTTGTCTGAACTTAATGTCACTAATTTAGCTAATACACTACTTCCAGCCAAAATGTTAACTAATAGTGCACTAAGATTGGTTTAATCATAAATTAAGCTTAGAAAACAGAAGCATCCTACAGGCAACTGTACAGGTACTTATGGCTGAATATGATGAACCTAAGCTTTACAGGGCTAAAATATAATTTCTTCTTCCTTTATATACATTAACGAGGCTTTATGGCACCCTGTATAAGTATCACTTAATGACTTACAAGCTTCCTTAATGTTATTCTGGCTACAATAGCTAAGCAAACCAATGCATACATGTGTGAAATTGCCTCATTACATATACTCCCATAGTATTATGCTGTCTCTCACATTTCTTAACTACAGGGCCACACACCATTTAGTCCTAATGACAGATTGCAGATACCTTCATATTGATATTTAATACATTTTTAGATCAAGAATTGTGAACATGCATGCACTTCAGCCTGTCAACTGTTTCCATTAGTACAGGTGCTATGAAGCAAAAATGCTGCAACACACAGATGGGAAAAGGCTTTACATTTCTGAAGGGTTAAATTAAATGTGGTACCTATGCTGCTCAGCTAAACTTTCAGAAAGACAGGAAATGAATCTCTAACATGACACTTTACTCTTAGATGTAAAAGGTCATTTATCTCTTTTCTCACAGTAAGTGAAAATTTATTCACATGTCAAATCTTTCATGTCAGGGAGAATCCAGATTGTGGGCTCAAAAGCTTTCATGTCATGTTTCTAATTAGGTCTGTGACTCATTCTTATGAATAATATATCAAGCTGCATATTAACAGCTAATCCAGCTAAATCATCAATTTACAGTAACCCTTGGCTGCAGCAACTGTAATAATAAAAATGTCAAAGAGACTTCAGTATTTTTCCAACACCTGTTAGAACTTGTCTTTGAATGTTGAATTTACAACACAAGTCATCTGGATTAAAGGAAACAGTGATATTTTGGTTGGAATGGGGGAATGGAAAGGAGAATAATGTTGATTGAGACCATGATACAGTGAAAGTCTTTGGGGTCTAATTCCAGAATTTTTATCCCTGGATGGTTTGGATGAAGCTACTTTCCTCTTTGATATGGAACAAAGGGTTTTCACAAAGTTCTGTCTCCTTTCCAGGACTCTGGGCGTTAGGTACTTTCAAGAAAATGTAGCTGACTTTATATCTGGGACTGCTACAGCAAAATAAACCACCTACCGAATACTTTCAAAGGTATTAACTTATGCAAGTATTTCATTTCTATGGCCCTGGTCTCCTTTTTGCCTCAGTCAGCCAGAACATTTTGAAGTATTCTCTAATTATTAGTAAGCAGGATGTGAGTATGCTGGAGGTAGCTGGTACTTTGTGATCATGCTGACAGTTATTGTCAGACAGCGTCACTCCATCATGTGGTGTTCACCACCAATTAGTTCATTTGACATCTATAATTTCTCAATGCTCTATATCACCATTACAACTGTACTTTATCATTGAAAATGTCTTTAAAATATCTTCTTTGGTTGTTGTTGACTGTTTTCCATCACCTAACTCACCACAGGTTATCAATTTTGGAATATGCTGCCTACCTGCTTGATTTTATTTTGTGGATAGAGAGATATGCTTGCTATACCAGCCCCAGAGGAATTAAGCTTTGTGTGAAGCTTTAGGTAGTGGCTAAATGTGTCAGGAACATGGAGAGAGAAATGGGATTTAATAACAATTACTGATCTCTACCTAGCCTTTCTGTCTTTCCAATTTTTGTTCTATTGCCACATCTGCTGACTTCTTTGCAGAGAAAGGAATCCTTTGAAAGCGGCATGGCTCATCTGTACTTTCTGTCAAACTTCATCAGAATATTCAGCATTGAAAAAGACAGATATCATGTGCTTAACTGTGCCTTTTGTGCATGTTTATTCTCTCTCTTTCTCTCCTTCAAATTATGCAACCTATTATAAGCTAGATATTGTGATTATAGAAACATCTGTATCATCTAAAATAGATTTCTGAGAAAAAATAATTTATCAAGCTCAGACTGATAAATTTAAAGCCAGATTTTTAGGTAAAAGTCTCCCTTAAGTACCTAAATGAAGTAATCAGACATTCAAAATGGTTATATGACCACAATGTATGCATTTATACACATCATGAAGGATCCTTGTATTTTCTTGATATATGAGACATTCTATTAATATCATTTCAAATGATGCTGTTTATATGCATTACATGGAAACAAAATTGGTCTTAAATTGAAGTAGGCAGGTATGTTTTTTTTTAAATAAGAAGTGAAGTATATTCAATAGATGTTGGATAACATTTTCCAAAGTGTCTGCTTGACTAGGACTCTGAGTCTACTGAAAATTAGTGGGAGTTAAGTTCAAGCCATAACTATTTCAGAATTTTTTCCCATTAAAGTTGGTAGTCAGCTGACAATGCAAACATCCATTCTGCTGGAAGAAACCATGCAAGCTGCAGTGCAAGTTTTCTTGGTTGTTGCATATTAATGAGAGTGTGAGAGTGATAAGGACATCAGAAAGACTTTCAAAAGTTCTGCAATATACAATGTCTGTAAATTACATTTTCTCCATATCTGGAAAAACTTTCATTTAGTGTGGGCCTCAAGGTATGCTAGAACTGAAGAAGTGAGTGAAACTTCATTAAGCATTTCTCAAGAAACTCCAAAGGATCCCTTAAAAAATGTATTCTTCTCTATTTCATAGCACATATGGCAAAAGGAATAAAGGAAGTGTCATGGATTACACAGCCAAAAAGCAGAGTATAGAACTCTAAAAGCAATCAGTTTTAAATGGCTGATATGTGTTTGTTATCAGCATCAAGCTATGTATACAACTTGGTCACTTAATCAATTAATTAATTAAACAAAATTGTGAATAATAGTCCTGTGATATAAAACGTTGAGTCTAGAAGTACCAACTATATAAGGAGGCCACCAATGGAATTTAGAGTTGAAAGCTGTTAATATTAGTGGTTTTAGTTTTTAATAGGTATCATAACCACAATTAGAAGTAATTGATCCATTAGTTATTTAGGAATCTACCAAGAATGACTAGATATTGAATGGACTTGGAAATTGAAATAAATTCTCAACTTTAAACATGAAGCATAAGAAAGATATGGAGGGCTATACTATCATTTCAAAAGTAACATATAAGTGCTTTAGTATCCAAGATCAAATTTTCTAAAGCCACCCAAAAGTCAGATACAATTTTCATTTAATGGATATTATGAATTTAAAGACTTTAAACCACCTGAAAATCTAAGTTTTAGTGTCCAATTTTTAGAATACTCTCTAGGTCACATTGGGCATGTCTACATGAGACGTTACATTTCTGTAGCAATGAGCTATGGACATATAGCATCATCGGGAACAAACCATGATGCCACAGCTATATTGTCATAGTGACATGCTCCCTTGGGATAGCGCATCGCTATGGTGACGCAGTGGCTAAGAATAACTGCACTGCTGGCATGGCACAGTAATTGCTGTTGCTGTGCCATCATTTAGTACTTACTTGGGGAAGAAAAGGAAGTATTAAACTATGGCACAGTAACAACGGTGCCATAGGGGCACCATAAAGATGTGTCTATTGAATATTTTGTTAATTTAAATAAGTCTTAGAAATTTTATACAGTGGGGCATGACATTTGGAACACTGAACTGGTTCTGCAAATTTCTTGCTGTAATATGTAATTTTGATTAAACTTTCACTGGGAAAGGTTTTTCACTGGCTAGGTAGAATTTTTGGATAGAGAGAAAGACTGGGGCACTCACCGGAGATATGCCAGGATGCAGTTCAAGTATCCATTAAGTCTAACTTATTTCAGAGAATGGAAGCTAGGGCTCTGAAAAACCCAAGAGACTATCCTATGTACCAAGCTACAGAGTCTATCTCAAGCTTTTCTGTTAGAGATGTTCCTAATGTTAAAATTAATGATCCTAAAAAGAAAGAGACTAGCTCTGTAGCTTGGGATCAAGCCATATTTCCACATCAGACAGATGAAGGATTTAACCCTACATATCCTTCCTTTTTGGTGAGTGCAATAAAATCTGTCCCTTTCTTGCAATGGCTACTGTTGGAGATGGGTTTTGTTGTGTTTCTTTTGGTGCAGGAAGACCCATCATGCAAGTACCAGAACATGAGATTCAAGTGAGAACTATTAGAGAGTCTCAGCTATCGTTTTAGTCCATATACCTGTTATTTGAAGGCACATGGTCTGCTGTATAAGGGAGTGTCTCCAAACATGGATAGCACATATGCAGTGGCTGGGAAGATACACATTGCTTCCTTCTAAAGCTTTTCCACTGGCTGTGGAACCAAAAGCTGAAAGGAACCATAATGTTTTGACTGGGTGTTCGACCTTTCTGCTCTGCCAGTTTCTCAGTCTGCAAAATAGAGATAGTGATAATATCCAACTCATGTAAAGCATTTGGAGATGCACAAACCAAAACACTATATAGGTGTTGAGTACCATTAAAGGAGTTCCAATAAGCAGTAACTGGAATTCCTACCCTTGAAAAGAGAGACACAACAAGGTCATTCTCTTTTTCTGGAAAATTCAGCTCGTAGCCCACTGTCTTGTTAAAAAATAGCAGGTAAATTCCACTGGTTGTCCATAGATGTGTCTGCTCATATATGGTCATAGAATTTAGATCCTGTTTATCATGAACCCAGAGGGTTAGCTAGTGTTAATTGATGTAGCTTCATATACTTCAGTGAAGCAACACCAGTTTACAACAACAGCTTAGCATCTGGCTGTAAAACTCAGAGTGAATCGAAATGAAAGACCAAGATTGTTGTAGTAATTAAACAGACTTTCATTCCACTTAGATTTAAGCTCTCCCCCACTTACAGAGCTAGATACTGCAGAGCTAGGTACTTAAACAGACAAATCTCCAGTGAGGTTTTTATCTTCATATGAACTGCAGAAAAATGCAAACAGTGAATTTTCATTGCATTCTAAGCAAGCTTTTCTGTACTGATCATAAAAGCACATTCATATACATTCATATATATATATATATAGAGAGAGAGAGAGAGATCTATATATATATTTGCTAGTCTTTGTGTTTTAAATGAATGATTCAAGATCTATGAATATTTGCATACAAATTTAAATTAATGACTATTTGTGACACCTCAATTTCTATTTCAATTACATCTTAGACTGCATCATATCTTCTTCATCAATTACAAAGAGATCTGTTAATAAAACAGATTAACAAGGTGATGTATTAGTAGGCTAACATCAGTATATTTTCAGGCAAGAAAGATTTCTATCAAGAATACTACCTAGATATTTGAGGAAAAGTTTGATTAGGCAGGCTTATTAAGGAAATTATGAGATTAGGAGAATGTATAGCTACAAAGAACTGGAGGAGTTGTCAGTCAAGAATTTCCCTCCATTAGTCCCTCCCCCATTTAAAAAAGAACCAGATGCCAGAGAGAGAGAAGGTAAGAGAGCAGATAAAATAATCTCTACAAAAGGAAAGAAGATAAAACATTAAGCTTCTAGAATAATATAAAACAGACAAAAAGTAAGAAAGAGAACCCCCCTTTTTCATTTTGTATCCTTTGTAATGATAGACAAATGTATACATATTAAATTGGGAGGAAACATTAAGGAAAACAGGAAAGTTCTTGTAGACAGCTGGTAGGAGATTCACAATGTACTCTAAAACTGTTAATGTACCTGGTATATCTAGAAGCTGCAGAAAATTATTTTGAAATGTGAAGATTTGCCAAGGAGTAGATATCTGAGAATCCTCAAGCATAATTTTTTAAAAGTAAGATAGATAATTATAAGAGAAACAACTGTTGCCCATTTAAATCTGTTTCTTCCATGAAGAATTCTTCTGAAAGAAGCAAAACAGGTTTTCTAAGAGAAAAAGAAAGAATAGCTATACTGCAATGAAATGTGATATATGTCTTTTTGCAAAGTTGTAATTAAAATAGTTGTAAAGGCAAAGTAGATTAACATATAAAATTGGAATATTGGAATTTTAGGTAGGGTGAAGATTGTTAATTTAATGTAAGGAAGTAGCTTTAGCAAAAAGAAGAAAATTAGCTGCTATCAAAGTGTCAAAAGGAGCAGAGATTAAACTAAATATGATAATCTCAGAGATTGACATCAGTGATCAGTATCTGATGGGTGATGCATTTCAAAGGAGAATTGAGCTTGCCAAGATCAAAGTTACTTGAACATGCAGAATTTCCAGCTGAAAAGCTGTATGGGAATATAGTAAAAATGCAGACTGAAAACATTTCAAAATGTGTTCATTAGCTGAAAACAGCAGAATAACGAGCATTGATCAACAAATGTAGAGGTTCTGAGGTCATGATGTGTACATTTTGGGTGTGAACAAGCTGCCTAAACCTAAACCAAGAGCAGCGTGTGCAGATGCTCACCACTTGCTGGGAGCAGTTCCAGGCACCTAGAGGTAAATAACTCATGGTGAGGGAACTGGAGCAGGGTGGTAAAAATAGTTCAGTCAGGGTCTTGGGGGTAAGAACAGTTCATCCCCAAGGCTGTGGTATGGCTTTCCCATCTCCAGGACTGTGCTGTGAACATGCAGATGTTCACTAAGTCAGGTTACCAGTTGCTAAATTGGTTTAACCCTTTATCAATCTACAGTTAATTTACCTCCAAGGTCAATGCATTTAAGATTGGGCATGCCATTTTTAAGGAAACCTAAGCCCTGGGAAGCTCTGCAGGCTGAGGCATTTATTCTGATCTAACCTAGGTTGATCTAAATATAATCCTTGTATGTACCCCTCATCTACTGAAAGTGCAAGACTGAAAGAAAACACAGGTAATATGAAATCAAAGAATTATCATCCTGATAATTTATGCTTCCTTAAGAAACACAGTGATCCTTAAAACCAGTGTGGATAACAAAGCAAGGTACCATTTTTTAAAATTGTTTCACAGCATTTAGTTAGCTGATTAATCAAGATTGAATTGTAAATGAAAATGGTGGCTAAAAAAAATGACTTTTTGCCTATTTATGAACTTCTGAGCTGAGTCCCTTCTGTTCCATCCACATGAGGCTGAAAGATTATTTTCAGCAAGAATTATTCATCACTTGAAGACAAGGTTCTTTGGGTAGATGTGATCATTTGAAGTTACTTCCTGTCACAGTTTGAGATTTTATATTTGTTTAAATGTGAACTTTCAAGGTCATTTGTTCTTCCAGGTTGGGTTGCCTACCCTTCAGGATTGTCCTACAAGTCTCCAGACATTAGCTATAAATCTTCAGGAGACTTCTGAGTCACCCAAGAGATAAATGATAGGATATTCATTCAAATAAATATTAAATGTTGAATTCAATTTATACAATAATCCAGTGGGTTTTTAGAATACAATAGTAATGGTCATTTGCCTTCCTGACAAAGTCTATGCACTGTAATCCATAACTGATATATGCAAGTATGCGGACATGTTCACTTTGAGTGTTGTGGGCATATTGGCATTCCAGAAACCTCCTGGAATAGTTTCAAACAAAGTTGGCAACCCTACTTCCATGGCTTGAGGAAAAGGAGTCAGGAATGAATAGTTGGGAAGAAGTAGTAGGCCACTTGAGAAGCACCTTCCATAATAGTATGTTTACAGTATCTGCACACACAGACAGAAAAGCCATATTTTTAATAGATCTAAGTAAGTGGTTAGAGAACCATTGTAATACAATGTAAAATCTTTATAAAAGTCAGTCTGAAGACAAACTCATGTAAAATAATTATATTTTTAAAGCATGTTAGATATTTTAAGTAAACAATGTCAAATATTTGCCAGAACTAGACTTTTAATTTAGGCATGGTTTGAATAGTACAGAATTGAAACATCATTCCCACTATGGAAAAGCCAAAGCAGCTGAGGGTTTCCTTTTAGGACCAACTCTATTTTAGAGGTTACATCTAGTACACAGCCCAACGGTTACTGCCTTTTCTTAGTTGAATAGTATAATACAGAACATTTCCCTTTGCTGTTGTTGCACTCTTTTGTTATGCAAGACTTGCAAATCTACAGCATATGGCACTGCTATATTGGCCTATAAAGAAGGAAATAACTGCATATGACTTTTATTTGGATGGTGAAAGCTGAAAAAAAGAGTCCCAGGAGTTCCTCTTCTCAAGCTAAAAGCCAAGGTGTTTGATGCGATGTCAAGGACTGTTGAAATATGTAATTCATTCCATCTGCTCTCCGTAGCACATGAGAACAGCTGCATATGCTGAAAACTGAAAGAAGAGAAACCTTGGCAATCGTTTTATATACTGGAGTACTTGTGGAGTTCTGATGAGCTGCAAGTTCTGCTTCATTTTTGGCCATATCTGTTGATGAGAAGGGCCAAATTCAGAAATGAGTCTAAGGAAGTCTAGTAGAAAACAATATTGATGTATCTTATGCTTTTCCTCTGTATGTTGCAGGAATTCAGACTCAGCTAGATTTCTGACAACTGACTTCAGGTTTGCAACGCTGCTCTTGCTGTAGCTACAGCAGCAGAATCCCCTGGTGCAATTATACGAGCTCCATGAATGACAGAAGTTTAGGGAGCAAAAAAATTTCTTTTGCCAGCAGAATTGTGCACACTTGGGGGTTGGCTGGCACGACTACTTTGGCTACAGGTGTCATCTTTGTCATATTTCCACCTGAAATATCTGTGCCAGAAAAAACTTAGTAATATGACTTAGACTAATTTAAATGCACATCTACTTACAATGTCCAAACATACCCAGCACACATTTATATATCACCACTTTAGCCCTCCTTTAGTGAAAATAAATGTGAGGTGTTAATCTGGTAAGAGGCCAAAGAGAAGAAGCAAGAAACTAATTGGAGGGTACAAATGTTATGAATTGCAGACATCAATGCTCTATTTCTTATTTCTTATTAAAGCTTGTCAGAAATTATCCACCAGATGATTTTTTCCATTAGAAAATGTAGAAACATGAGAATTTCATGAGAACAGTGTCTTTTTTAATAAAAAAACCCCATCCATTTAGAAATGAAAATCAAGGAGAAAAGCATTTTGATGAGGTCACAATCTGCTGAAAATTTAACATCTCTGAAATACGTTTCAGGGTTTTTTATTTTAAAATTATGTTTCATTTAATTTTCATATTATAAAATAGAAGATGACAACAAATGAAAAATAGAAAGAAATGCTGAACTGCATTTTCTGGAAATCATTGTTAGAGAGAAATTTTCAAATCTTTATTTTAATTTGTTTTTTGCAAAACTACTTTTAACATTTAAAAATCCAGTTTCTGTACCATACTAATTACTGTTAGTTTGTAGTGTCATCACCCAAAACTCATGATACTTTCCTCAAAGTATTTTATGATCAACAGTACCATTTCTCTATATTTATCCTTTTCATGTTCCTCAGTGAGAGTCCAAGTTCTTGGTCAGTAATTTAATATCATCAAGTTTCAAAATATATTTCATTTATTTTTCTAAAAGCCTTGGTTCAGCTACCAGTATGTCTGTCACTTGAAAGCTGTGACCAAACTAATTTTTTTTGGGAAGATATATATCTTAACAGAAGGAACACAATCACAGGGGAAATTCTGACATAACAAGAGAGCCTTACCCATCTTTTCTTTTCACTTAGGTAGGCCTGCCTTATCCCAGACATCCTGCCCAATTACAGACTGGAGGTCAGTTTAATTTCCAAGACTAAGTATAGATGTTCAAAAACCCCAAGTCAGAAGCGCTCTATCATTCACTCAAAGCACTCTAAGTTACAGTGGGAATGATCTGAGCAGACGTTCCGTGTTCAGTGGGTGGGGCTTGGAGCCTGCCCACACTGCCTAAGGTCAGCATGTATGGGGTGCTCTGCATGCCTCCTAGCATGCCCCTCAGACTCCTCAGGTCACTGAAGACTCCCAAACAGAGCTGAATGGGTGAGCCAACCCTGACTGGCTGCTTGGCATGGGCACCATGTCCCTAGCCCCCCAAAGCATCACTGCTGATTGTCTCATGCACCCCCCAACCATTGTGACTTGCACATGCCTCCATGTCCTGCCCTGCCTGCACCCTACTATGGCATCCCACTGCCTGCACCCAGGCACGGAAACCCAGGAACTGTGGCATGTCCTGCTGGTCACCCTGCTTGAATCTCACCAGAAGTTGTGGGATATCATAAATGCCCAGCTGGACCTGATGTGATAATGGCTCAGCATGAAATGCACCCTCATGCTCACAAGTCACTAGCCAGCACTCCTTCCCATGCCCACCCATCACACCCTGTATCTGCCTAGCATCCTAACCAGGCCCACTGACCTTCATGTGGCCAATGAAGATGAGGCCATCCAGGATGCCATGGATGCCAAGGTGCTCTGGCAGTACCTCTAGTAGTGTGCCAGTGCTGAGCTTGCTCTACCAGCACCAAGTGGCATGGTGAAGAGTTGCACCAGAAAGATGGAGTCTGCACCACCACCAGTCTGTGCCACCAGCACTGACTGGCATGATGAAGAGTGGCTCCAGGACTTCTACCTGTGCCAGGCCACCTTCATTGTCATTGTTGCCCAGCTGTCCCCCACATTGTACACCAGGACGTCAGCATGTGGCCACAACTCACTCCAGAAAAGTGGGTGGCCATCATTGGCATGATGCTGGCTGCTCCCATCAGTTACATCTACCTTGCCAACCAGTTTGGTCTGGGCAGGACCACAGCTGGAGAGGCCATCTGGAGGTGTGCCTAGTAACATCCAGGATGTCTAGCTTCTAGCCATCTGCTTCATCTGCCTCATCAACCCAGGGAGGTGGTCACCAGTTTCTACTGCATGGGCTCCCCCAACTGTGTGGGGGCCATGTGCAACACCCACATCCCCATCCTCTGCCTGGCGCAAGCTACCCAGGCATTCACTAACTGCAAGGGTTACTTCTCCATTGTCCTGCAGGGCATCCTTGACCACTAGGGCCCTTTCACCCATATCTTCACCAGCTGGGCAAGCAGCACCCATGATGTTTGGGTCCTTCACCACTCCCTGCTCCCTGGGCTGATGGAGAGTGGGTGCTATGGTCCCAGTGTCCCTAATTTCATCATCAGTGACATCATTGTCCCCCCTTCTCATCCAGAACCCAGCCTACCCACTCCTTCCCTGGCTGATGAAGCTCTATTGGAGTCAGCTGGACCACTGGAAGGAGCACTTCAGTTACTACCTAAGAAGGTGCCATGTTACAAAGGAGCTTGCCTCTGGTTGCCTCAAGACATACTGGTGGGCTCAGTGTGCCCCTCAGGGTGGATGAGGCAAACCTGATGCAACTCATCATCATTGTGTGGGCCCTCCACAACTTCTGCAAGATCAGGAGGGAGGTCTTCTGCAACACTCAGGCTGAGAAGTCATGGTGCATGGACTGTGTCTAGCAGTGTGAGCACATGTACACAGGGATGGGGTAGAAGGTGATCCTTCTGCTGATATTAGGGGCCCCAGACCCATACAGCAGCAGGCTGTCTGGATCCAAAAAACCCTGGACAACTACCTCCTAACCCTTGTGGGCCAGGACCCCTCCCCATATAGGTAGGGGTGGAGGGCTTTGAGTACCTGTGCCCTGACATTGGGCCACAAGTCTCCTACCCTGGGTTCCTCTGACCCTGCATCCTGAGCAGCACAGCCAACAACCCAGGTTTCCTGGGCACTGTTCCCCTTCTCCACTCCCTCCCCAATGCCCGCCCCCATGAGACTCACTCAGTGGGGTGCAGAAGAATGCAGCATGAGGAAGAGCCATGCCTCCATTTAATAACATGTTGCAGCTGCCAAACAGTTTGTGTGTTTAATAAAGATCATCTGTTGAATGTTGTCCATGGCAAAACTTGCTCCCTTTTCCCAATTAACACAAACCAGAAAACCTTTTGAGAGGGTGGGGGGAAGGGTTAGAGAAAGGGGCAGAAGAAATTGGATGGAAGGGATGGTTAGGATGAGGATGGGTGTATGTGGAGGAGTAAGGTCAGAGGGAATACTGCAGGGACTGAACTTAACAAACATGAAATCTTGGAGAAGAGGCATGGGATAAGGAGATTTTGACCTGGCACCTTACTTTCAGGTCTCGGGTATGAAGACCAGGGATTTCTCCATGTTGGAGCTGGACAGATTTGTGATTCTGGACGCCCCTGTCTGTCTGTGAGAGCTGTGGGATGCGAAGTGGCTGCTGGGCCAGGGGTTAGAAGACTGTAGGGTGGGAAGCTTCACCACAATAGGCACCATGGATTCCTTGCTCTTCCACATGGGCATACTGGCCTCCAGCCACTGCCCCCAGGCCCAGCCTCCCCATTTAAGGACCCAAGACCCGCAGCCCTTGACCATACCTGAGGCTTGTGTATTGAAGCTTGCCCAAACCCAGGTCCTGCCTGTCCTTTCCAAGATGGCAGTGCTCCCCAACAGTGGGACCTGGGCCAGTAGTGAGGCCATGGGGAGTGGAATAATTTCCCCCATCTCTCAGCTCCATAGTGCCACATGTTGTCTCCCTCAAACAGCAGGTGGCCATTTGGAGACCCCACTCCTGTGCCTTGGCAGTCCAGATGTAAGCATCCCCCAACATGTTCACGTCCATCTCTGCCAACTGAGCCTATGGTGATGGCAAATCCTTCCTGTCTTCCCTTACAGGAGAGACATCTCAGCACTAGATCCCTGTGGGAGCAGCATCTAGGTCCTCAGATTGCCAGGGTGCAATGCAGCTGGTATGTTGGTTACACCACCATCTTCCCTTGTTCTTCTCTATCCAGAGAGAAATTTCAGCCCTGCATGTCTGACAACCCAGGTCTAGGCTCCCTACTTTCCCCTGATGAGAGTCAAGTGGGCTCAGAAGAATGAGCTTTTGTTGTTATCCCAGAGGAGCCCCAGGCAATATGCCATACTCCTTCTCCCAGACATGGTCCCCCAGGAGCATCTGAAGAACTGGAGAGGGGTTATCTGGTGTGACGACACACTGGGGAGCTCTGGGTTGCCACTCAACATGAGATAGCACCTTGATTGCTTCCTGTGATGCTGCTACGATGAGCTGATGCCCCCTCCAGAAGAGTTCATGGTCATCACCACTGTTGATGTGTTGCTCAGCCTATGCCCTAACCTAGAGAGAATTTCCCCAGAACCTAGATGTCTAAAAAGACTCCTGCCATGGGCTGCGCTTGGCTTCCCAGCACTGTTCTTCTGCTGAGAATACTTTGGGAGGGGAGGGAGAGGGGGGAGGTGGGGAAGAGGAAAGGAAGGAGGGAGGGAGGGAGGACTGGGAAGTGTTTTGCTAGGGGAGGAATTTTTCTCATTCCTACTGTACGTCAACTGCACCCTAACCTTGGGGCACTCTCTGCCAACTGAGGCTGTGGTGATGGCAACTGGGGCAGGGCAGTGTGTACCCACAGTTATAACAGTTTTTTATACTTTGCCTTTGGAACTCAATAAACATTTTCAGTGCTTTTCCTTCCATGCTTGATGGGAGGGGGAGGTGGTTCTGCACGACTGCTCTGCTACCATTGTATGCCTGTGCATAAGCATTTTGGGGAGAAGTGAAGAATAGCTTATCTAACTGCAAATACACAGGGAATTCAAGAACAGCAGGCAAAATTTATTTACCTAAGTTGGAACTTATCCAGGAAACAAAGGTTAACACTCT
>NW_005842045.1:1114125-1116279 GCF_000455745.1 Alligator sinensis
TATGGGATCTTTAATAAGTATGCGTAATCAGCATACCTGCTACATCTCACTCATTCTGAATTAATACAAAGGCAGGTTTTTAAAACATTTTGCTCTTGTAATGAAAGATTAAATAATGTATTTCAGCATGACAGATTAAGTCCCCAAAGTTTTTGAAATTTCACTTGAATTGTCACATCTTGAAAGTTCTGTGTCACGGATTTTAGTTTTGTACATCAAAGTATTTTATGATCAACAGTACCATTTCTCTATAATTATCCTTTTCATGTTCCTCAGTGAGAGTCCAAGTTCTTGGACAGTAATTTAATATCAAGTTTCAAAATATATTTCATTTCTTTTTCTAAAAGCCTATAACTATAGCCATTAAGACCGTCAGTGCCATGTATAATTACACACACAATATTATTGCATATAACATCCTCCCTGCACCTTCCATCCCACCTAAAAAAACCCAAAAAACAAAAAAGCAAAAACAAAACAAAAAAACCCCATGCTTCCACAAGAGTGCAAAGTCGAGAACTCAGGATTAGGAAATATCACATTTAAAATTATACATCTAATTCTAATGCTATATGCTGCTTTCTTACAAGATCCCTTTTTCATTCAGCTCATAGATATTGTGAGATCCCTGTGTACAAGAGTTAATTTTATTCTTTCTAATCCATTTAAAGGTACATACCATGTAAGCAAAATACGCATTATTCATTTAGGGTCTACACTGTTCTGCCAGAGATGCTACAGCCCTGACTATGTTATTTTTCCCACAGAACCAGTTGAAGATAGTTATATAGTTTAGTAAAATATTATGTGTATGTGTTATGAAAAGTATAAAATCAAGTGCCAAAATTGAAAAGATTGATCAGGCCTGATCACCTGAGAAGCCACCAAACCTTTTTCAGATGTGCCATTTTGCTGAAGAGAAGTCCATTAAAAGATTCACTCACAGAATCTCTTGTCCTGCCTTATTTCAGCTGAGTGGGAAATTCTAGAAGAATAGCATTTTTATATGTTGCTTGGAGACTTCCTCCTGGTCCTTCATGGAACCATAACATTTATTGGCAAATAGAAATACCAAAAAATAACAAATGCTTATTGCTTAATTACTGATGTTTTCAGCTTTGAATAATCCACCAGTAATGGTGGATGCCACAGAGGATATTAAATAAGGGATAGATCACTCTAGAGACATCCAGTTCAGTGCTCTCACTTTATAGCACCCATTTGTGCCACTGTTGGAAAAAGAATATTGGTCTAGATGGACCATTGGTCTGACCCAGTATGACACTTCTTATATTCTTATAAATTATAGATTAAATGTATAGGTTGATTTTAAGTCATTCTTATTGCTTTGAGCACCTTATTCTTTTTAACTGTGGTATTGGTTGCACACATTGGGCACGTCCACACATGCAAGCATGCGTGCTTACAGCAGTTCAAATAGAAGCAGTGAAAATTTGAGCTGGGGCTTTTTGGTTCTGCACACATGCTCAGACATGCCCTTTGTTGTGGAGCAAGTTGTGCCACTTGGGGCACAATAACCCTGCCAGGCTTCTCCCAGATCTTCAGCCAGGGGGAGCTAGAGCCCGGGGCCAGCACCTGTGCTGTCCCCAGCAGTAAAAAAAGCTGCCCTGGCAAGTAGCTCAGGGCTACTAGCTCTCAGGAGCTTCTGGGGCCCACCCAACAGGTACCTGGAGACACTACCCCTTGTGCCAGCTGGACGGCTGAAGCAGCCCTGAGAGTTCCCTGCACCCTCTTCTGCCTGCAGGGGTCTGGCAGTGGGGGCTGCTGCCTGGCTGTGACCTGCTGTGCACCTGCCAGACTCGGATGGGGACTGCACAGCCAGTAGAGGCATCTGCCCCTCTGGACCAGCTGCCAGTGGACTGCGGTTGCAGGGTTGGCCTTTGTGCGGCACTACAGCCATGTGTGCCCCTGCCTGGTGATCTGGGCAGCTATCACCCGGAAGATGTTCTGGGTGTGGTGGCCTGCTTTGAACTGTCAAAGCATGTCCTCCTGGCCCCATTGGTCCAGTAGGTCAGCCACAGCCAGATGGGTCCAAGGTGCCAGCTCTGAGCAAGAAGTGTCCTGCCACTGGCCTCCCTAGCAGGAATTTTGGTGTTCCCTATTGGAAAACTGAAAAATCCCTGATAAAAAAAA
>NW_005842045.1:1116934-1143791 GCF_000455745.1 Alligator sinensis
GGGGGCTTGGCCAGGGGTTGGGGGTCTTGGGAGGTTGGCAGGGGGAAGGGCCAGCCCCAGCAAGGGTTGGGGGCCTTGGGGGTGCAGGCAGGGGGAGGGGCAAGCCCCAGCAGGGGTCGGGGGCCTTGGGGGGGTCTTGTAGGTCGGGGGAGCTGGGGGAGTAGACGAGGCTATTGGGCTCCACCCATGGTCCCCTCCCCCCTCCTCCAGGCCCCCTGACCCCTTACTCACCAGCACCAGAGCCCTGGTGCTGAAACATACAGCCTCACCAGCCACGTGTTTCAGCACCAGGGCTAGGGCCAACTATAGAAACTCTCTGGCAGCCAGAGTTTCTCCATGGAGGACCCACCCTCTATTTTTTTTAGACCCCTGGATATCCAGGGATCTAATTTTCTCCCCGTGCTGCAAGTTTGCAATCTACGGAACATTTTTTTGTTCCCACATGTGCTTGTTGCCCCTCCTCAAAGGGGTTTGGGGCAGGGCAAGATGCATGTGTGCACTCATGTGGACGAGCCCATTAAGGCCCTGGCTACACGTTACATATATTACTCAATTAACTGGTTAATCACACAATACATTTAGACCAGCTACCCATGCAAAGTCATTATTAACATGCTAAAAATGACCATCCAGCTATAAAAAGAGCCTACCAGCTATAAAGTTAGTGCTTGAAAATGTGTAACCTGTTTCTGTCCTGCTTTAATTTGTACATGTAGCAGGGTCTTCAGAGCCACTGTTGAGGGTGACAACTAAAGCACATAAAATAAGGACATAAGATTCTATAAAAATAGGAAATGAAGACAGTCTTTTCTTCTTCTTGACCATGTTTAGTATCTGACTATGCATATTGACAATCCTTATGAATGTTCTTGGGTGCCAGTTTTACAACCTTAATGAAGAATGGCCAATCTCTTTTTTCCTAGTGATATAACTGTCAGAACTGTGCAAGACTGTGAAACTTCTTGGGACTCTTTTATAAAGAAGAATATCACTTTTAATTTTAAAGAAATGTATTCAAAATTATTCTGCATATATAAGGTCTGAGGACCACTTTAAATATGTATAGGAAACTCTCAAATTTGGGAAAAAGATAATTAATTAACATTTTTCTTAGTTCATTTATTATTATTTATACTTTATATATTGTTGATATTTTCTGTAGAATATACTAATTTAAAATTCTGAATAAAGTTTACATACCGTTTAAACTGAAAATATGGAATAAGTTCATGAAGTGCTAGAGCACTGGCTGTAGTTAACTAGGAAGTATTGGCAAGTTTGTCTTTGTATATTTTTCAAGCTTTCATTTAAAAACAAACAAACAGCTATTGAGTGTTCAGTAGAATATTTCCTATAAGGAGTGACTTTGATATGTAAACAGGATCCTGAAAAAAATCTCTATGAATATATATATATTTGCTTATGTTTTGCTTATTCTTCTCTTTGCAACATGTTCTAACCAAAAAAACCCAAACAAAACCAAACCATATTTCAAGTTGGTAGAAGGATGCCTTCTGAATACAAGGCTATCTATTATCACTGTAAAACCTATCTCAAAAAAGAACCACATTTTCTGCTTAAATGGCACTTAAGTACTAAATTGGTCAATTTCTAAGCAATTTGATACTAATTACACAATCACTTTAGTTTGACTGAATAGGGGGGAAAAGATATTTGCAGTATTTTTAGCCAACTTCAATTTATAGAAGAATCAGGAACATTATTACTTGATTTAAAATTTTATGTACTTCGTAATTTTTCATTAGACATTTTTAAGACTGAGCACCCTGACTGCATAATGTTTACTTTGTTTACATAGTACACTAAGGAAGGTAGTTGTCGTTTGAAGTAAAACCTCTTAATTGTATAGGATAGAGGAAAAACATTAAAAATAAATGTTAGCGGTATTAAAGAATGAATAACTGAGCATTCTTGAGTAAATGTAATAATTCATTGTGATCTCTGGTACATAGACATCAATACCATTTTTGAAAACTGACTGTAAGGCTGTAAAGGCATACCTACACACCTGAGGATGTTCTTAGGGAACATCTCAGTGAAATATAGCATACCTGGGCTGCACATACTAACTCCTAAAAGAGATGTAATGTAGTCACCTTAGTGGAACTCTGAATGTTGCCAATAAGTCCACCCATTCCAATACTGGCTATAGCATTTACCAAAATTGGAAAATCTAGCTGGCACCTAAACAAAATCATAACATTGAATACTATTCATGCATACAAGCTCAAATCACTTACCATTCATCCTTACTGTCTGGAGATGCTGTATTATAACTTTTGGCAATCTATTGCTCAAATTTAAACTGTGTATTTACACAAAAAATATTCCCAGTGTCCTGATGCTATCAAGCTGTTTAGAAGAGGTAGTCAATCCGGAATTGGCTGCATTATGTTTTGATGAAAATGGGCAAGTAGCTGTTAGTTTAAAACCTACCAGAAACTACATTAATCGGGTTAAATTCTTTGGTTGGGTCCTCTTCCTCTTCAGTTTCCTGCTTGACACAGTGTTTAGTAGATAAAAAAAAAACAACTTTTTTTCTTCTTGTCCTTCTGGTTTTCAGCTATATTTCCAGGTCTCATCCATAGAAATATTCAATCCAAAACCCAATTTCTCCTTGCATTCTTAGTCTCTTTCCTGCTAGTGTTGCTTTTTTTTGCTAAATAAAAGACTCCAAATCGAAATCCCAAACATACTCTATGAATCTATAAATGCCCATTGTGCAGCAAATACATTTTTCCATAAAAATGATAAATCTATGTAACACAATGTCTTGCTGCTGCTATAGGTAAATTTTCTTTGGAATTATTGAATTTCTTACTGCTTTAAAACAGGCACTGCCTGTGTAAGTTTAGACAGACAAGAAAAGCCTTTTAAAACTAACAGATATCTACAATAGAAATCATAGAGCAGTCATAAAGAAAACTGATGTTACATGGCTCACAAAGAAAAGAACAAAAGTAAAAATGCACTCTGAAATGGACTGCAATACAATAAATACTTCATAGAACGTGCAGATGGGCATCATTTAACTGCACTTGAAGACCACTCCAGTTAGTTCTGCTTGTACATATGAACAGAAACTACCTATAAATATAGAGAGCACTGAAAATCAGTTTCCCAGTAGAAATACAAAGATTGTGGCTTAATGATTATTTTGTGTCTAAGTTGACACACAATATTAGGTCAAACAATACTTTGTATGTTTATAGGAGACTAAGGCCCCCTCTACATATACAGGTGAAAGCATGATGGGATCTAATGTATGGCAACCTACGACTTTGAAATGAGGTCCAATCTGACCCACAAGGGTGCAACCTGGCACAAGGAGAGTGGAATTGATGACATGAAACTGTGCTGTACTGCCCTTCCCACCCTCAGTACTCCTCTCTCCTCTAGAGCCCACTCCTATACTGCAGCTGTGCTGCCCTCAGGCAGCTGGCTCTGGGTGGCAGAGACTTATGGCCTGTGGCAAGGGCTGGGTGGCAGTGTGGGCCCTGCCCACAAAGGGTTGACAACCCCTGTCTTAAAGGACTAATGAAGAATAAGATTAAAAAAATTAAAATGATGTAGCTCTTTTTATGCTATATGATGGCACACTTGACAGCACAAAGGTTCATATTTTAGCTGTTTTTCCTCCTTAAACACAAAACCAGTACATATTTGAGCAGAAAACAGCAATGTGATACTCTACCATCAGTTTTCACTTAAAGCTTCCACTGAAGTCAGTGGGTGGTCAGCACTTTTGAAAACTCAATTATTCTCCTGGGTTGAAGAACCAGACTTTTAGACTTTTGGACCCATTGGTCATTGTGAGTGTTGATAAACCATGTTTCCCCCTTTTCATGAACTTTGTTAATTCATTTATATATTAAATAAACTACTTAGTAGGCACATTTACACAAGATGCGTTACTGCTTATTAGCAGAGTCACTGCACAGTAAGCACTCACGTCTACATGTGTGAGTGCTTAGTGCACAGTAAAAACCCTTAATCCCACTTAAATTTGCTACTGGCTTGAGGCTAGTTCCGGGGCTGCAGGTTAGGAGCCCCTCCTGGCCCAGGGCTGGGCTGCCTTTATGGCAGCCCCTGTATGCAGGTTATAAAAACCTGCAAACATTTTGAGCCCTGGGGCACACAGACAGGGAGCCTCAGGGCACTGCAGGGCCCTGTGTCCTCCATGGACAGGCCACAGCATAGCTGTGCCTGCCTGTCAGCACCCAAGCACTGCTGCCTGTCACTGCACTGCCAAGCATCTGCCAAGAGATTGCTTCCCAGGCCAGAGAGGTGCAGCAGGGTGCTGTAGGCTGCCGCAGCCTCTGGCCAGACCTGTCAGGCCCCAGGGCTGTGAGGAGTGACCTAGAAACTACTATGCATAGCCCAAGCAAAAGTAAATGTTATGTGATGAATGCCCATCTGCAATGACAAGGAGGAGACAGTCTTAGATAAAGGAGGCTTGAAAACAAAAGCAGAATCAGAGGACTGGGTCAAAGAGCTCATTAAAATACTAAAAATCACGCCCCTAGGTGGGGAGAAAGTATGCTAATGAAACATACATGTATGTAAATGAGATACATAGCTAAAACATAGGTATAGAGACATGCTCAGTAAAGAACTCCTTGCGTCACTCCTTTATAGCCAATTAGCAAACAAGGATGCGTATGAAGGTCCAAAACCCCTGTATAAAAGATGCTTAGAATTAGAAATCTGTGTGCTTGTTACGTTAAATTATTCTGCTTGCACCTTTTATTGCTAGCAATAAATCTTCTTTATACTTTCACCCCTGGTATCTTTATTGGCCTTTGCATACCGGGCACGATCCCAGACTTGAGCTGGGGCTCAACAGGGCCAGCTACAGACACTTCTGGCCAGCAGGGCCAGCACCACCTGTCTGCAGTACACCCTCCAGCAGCCTGCCCTGAACCTGCAGTTGCTGCAGTGCATTGCCTCTGCTGCGTGACTGCCAGTCCCTTGCCATGCCCCTGTGCTGGCTGCTGCTGGCAGCTTCCCAGGCCCGGCAACACTCAGACAGTCACACAGGGAACCAGAGAACTGGTGTGGGACCAAGCATGGCATCCTCCTCCTTACCCAGGCCCATGCCCATATCCATGCCCATGCCTGTGTCCTCCACCCAGGGTGCCAACTGGACCAAGGAGACTGGTGACCTCATGGCTCTGTGGAGTAAGGCAGAAGCGCAGCACCAATTTGAGCAGGGCGGCCACAGTTCCTACATTTATGAGGCCCTGTCAGGTCAGATGCAGAAACGTGGGCACAACTGGTTGGTGTTGCAGTACCACATAAAGGTCAAGGCCTTGCAGGCACAGTGGGTTGCTGTGACTGACCACTATCATCAGTCCAGCCATGATCATAAATCCATGGCCTTTATGCTAGAACTGATAGCCATCTTGGTGCCCCAAGACCCAGGCCATGCTATCTTTAGCCTGAGCCCCTGACCCAGCCTGGCAGCTCCAGGAGAAGGGCCTCTTGGGCATGTAGCATCCCACCCCCTGAGCTCCCATACTGCAGTTTCCATCAGCAGCTCAGGGAGCCCTAGGCAGCACCTGTCTCAGCAGATTTGCAGCTCCAGGCCCAGCCATGAGGTATGGCTGACCATGACACCACCAGCCATTAGCAGTGCAAGCTTCTCCCCAGGGCAAGTTCCCCCAGCCAGGCACCTCCATGGTACGTCTTTCCATTGGAGGACACTGCCTGAAGCCAGACACTGTTGCCACCAGCTAGGTCCAAGCAGAGCTGCAAGACACACCAGCCCTGCCCATGTGGTAAGGTCCACACTGTGGGGAGGGCCCACTGTGGGGAAGGCCCGTATGCTTGGTCCCAGCTTCTGCCCCTGACCCCATCCCTGCCCCTTGTCCCCTCACCACCTGGCCTGTCCACACTGCCTTGGCCCTGGGTTCCTCCTCCACAGCAAGCAGGGAGGTGGGAAACAGTACAGAACTGTTTTGAGCAGCCTGTGCCCCTGCTGTTAGGTGGTCATGGGCCTCTCACATGCTGAAGAATGGGTTGATGTCAGCAAAAATGTCCTCTGCAGCTGCAGGGGGCCAGGGCAATGTAGCACAGCCACAGGTGATCCTCCAGGCAGAGGCAGAGGTTGCAGGGCAGCTTGAGCCTGCCCCTCATGCTGTCATAGCTTAGAGTCCTATCCCAGGTATGCAGGTATGCCCAGGGCACCATGATGATGATAAGCAACAGGGCATAATGGATTGGGCACCACATAGCCCATGCAAACAGCTCCTCATGCACTGCCCATCGCTTGTGCAGCAAGGGCACGTGCAAGGTGCAGTGGTGGTGCAGGGGGGCTGACTCCAGGCCACCTCCACAGAGAGGTACCCTGTGGAGAGGGCAGGGTCATGGGCATCTCCCTGTCCCAGGTGTCCAGGAGCCCTGTGTCCCCAAAAAGTGGGTGCTGTGGCCTGGCCTGCAGGAGAAGGGTGGGGCAGTGGTGTCTGGAGCTGTGGCAGCAGATGCTTCCAGGATCCTGACCTGTTCCACCCTGGGAATGGGGTGGGGTAGGCAGGCTGCCTGTGGCCAGCACCCAGCAGCTTGCCAGGCCCAGGGAAGCATATGGGGATGGGAGGCTTGGCCAGCAGCCACCTGGGCCAGAGCCATGCATACACAACCCACAATCTGAGCCGGGCATCTTTTCTGAGAAATGTTGCAAACTCTCACAAACAGCTTCTGTCTTATAGCTCTACAGGGCCTACAGCTGTATGCTGCCTCTGGCATCCAGGATCCGGGGTCAGGGTGACCACTGCGCATAGCCAGGGCCATGTGGATGGGTGACCTCTGCCACAGGAGATCCCAGGACAGGACCCTCCTCCTGCAGCACCTGGTGGTGACATTGCAGAAGGACACACAGGCCTGGCAGGTGGTGGATGTCACCCAGGACACATGGGACTGGCACAAGGAAGTGAGGGACTGGTGTGAGGAGGCTCAGGAACAGGTGGACCAGAGTTCTGGGCTGAGCTCCTAGCCCTGGAGTGTGAGCAGCTCCAGGTGATGCAGAAGCAGAATATCATCCTAGGTCAGGCGATACAGGCCATGGACAATGATAGTCAGGTTATGGACACTGTTCTGGTCCTAGAGATTGTATTCATGCCACCTGCTGCCTGCCTTCCAACCCTAGCTCCACACACCACCTGGCATCGCCACCCACTGCCCTGAAGCAGGCCCCCACCTGGGCCTGGGAAAAGGTCTTCTACTGCCTCCAGCTGCCAGGAGTCCTTGGCTTGGCCCCCATCCCAAATGCCCCACCACTCAGGCCCCTGGTCTGGGCCCAGCACCACTGCTCACCCCAGCTCCGTGCTTGTGCAGAGGCAGAGCTGCCTGGAGCAGTGCCAGGACTGTACACCAGCTTTGCTGGGCCTGGAATCCACCTGCCAGATGGGAAGCTGATCGGACCAGGGGAACCCTGACTGCCATCACCCCTGAGCAAGCCCCCCACCTGCACACTCACTGCAGCATCCACATCTGTAAGGGAGCAGCTAGAGTCCATGGTTCTGACAGCCTGTCAGAGCCTCCCAGGCTCTGCCTCTAGGTGCCCCCACCCCATGGCCCCCCACTCTGGGACATCACAAAAATCACTTTGTACCTAGTTTGCACAGAGAAGAGGGTTTTTTATAGTTGGTGGGTAGTGGAGGGGCTCTGTTTTTGGGGGAGGTAGGTGTGCTTAGTGTGTTAAGGAGGGAGGGAGGGGGAGGAGGGAGTCTTTCTGATGAAAGGGAAATAAAGATTTGTTCTTCGGACACATGTCTGTAGGGAGCATGGCGCAGGGGCTGGGCAGGTGGGTTTGGGGGCCTGTGGCAAAGGTGCAGGTGAGCTAGAGTGGGGAGTGCTGGAGAAGGTGGTCAGCCAGGGCCTCCTGCACCTGGTGCCTTGGCCCCTGCTGATGGGTACACAGCTCTCCTGGGGCCTGGGTGGATAGGGCCTGCTGGGCCAAGCAGGGCCAGCATCATGGCCAGCAGGAGCATGGGGCAGTGGTCATTGCTGCCAGGGGCAGGGGCTGGAGTAGCCATGGTACAGGGGGGCAGAATGGGCAAGGAGAGAGCTACTGCATGCTGCCTCTGCACTGAGCATGCTGCTCCTGGGCAGGGAAGTGGCTGGCCAGGGAGCAGAGAGCAGGGCTGGTCTTTAAAGATGGCTGCCACATGCTGGCAGCTGGAGCCTGGAGTTCCCCTTGGTGGCAGCAGAGGCCCATTGAAGGACTGTAGGAAACTAGCTGCAAATATCTTCCCTAATGCCTGCACCACTTACACCAGAGTAAACGAATGTATAGACACACCCAGTAAAATGGATCTATTCAGGAAAAAAGAAAGAGAACTCATTCTTCTAGATTCTATTACTGGAGCAATCATATACAGGAGTAAATTTTCAGAACTGAATTGATTAAGTAATTGCTTGTCTAATTGCCCTTAAACAATACTAAAATGTACCAAACAGGATTTAGCTCTTCTCCTTTCTGAGCCTTTAACAAGTCTACAAATGTGCAAAGAAATTATTGATTTAACTTGTTTCAACAGATCATTGTGATAGAAGATTCTCTTCAGGAAGGTTTTTTTATCTCTAAGATGCTACTTATGAAGAATTTGCACCTATAATTCTGTGAAAAACTTTGTACTTGGCTTTCAAAGGCTGATCCTGAACTGTACCCAACCAAAAATACTCTGAAATTAAACTGGTTGAATTAATGGTGCCATATTTTGGGCAGGGAATTTAACCTCTCAAATAACTGAGATAGAGTATATGCAATCCGGAAGGATAAAAGAATAACAACACTATAGCAATGTTGAAAAAAAGCAGTCAGAATGACCCAGGCTAAGAGGCCAGATGCCTGGCATCAATCTGGGCAAAATAATGAATTAAGTGATAAAGGATCAAAAGGGTAGGAATATAATTTATGATAGTCAACATGATTTTATGGAAAACAGGTCTTGTCAAACAAAGCTTATTTCATTCTTTGATAAATTTGGTTGGTGAAGTAACCATATAGACATCTATGTAGATTTAGACTTTTGTAAGGCATTTGATTTAGTACAACATGATGTTCTGCTGAAGCAAAACAATATGAATGAAGTGCACGTTAAATAGATTAGGAGTTGGAAAGTATGCGTCAATGGAGAATCATCTTTGAATGGAAACATTTGCAATTGATTAAAAAAAAACATTTGTCCAATGTTATTCAGGTCTCTATTAATCTAAAAATAAATTTGATAAATTTTGAGGCTGATGCAAGGATTGGCAAAAAAATAACAATGTATATGGGGCAGCCATAAAGATAATCTGGATCACTTGGTGAGATTAGCCTGTTCAAATGAAATGCATCCCAGTACAGCCAAATACAATTATGGGCTGTACTTACAGAATATGTATTTTTAGCACTTTGATCAGTGCACACACAAATCTAATTTGTACAAAAAGCTTGACCACATCCACAGCAATACTGCCTGCAATCCTGTGTCAGAAATTTGGTCTCTGACTTCTGTTATTATTACTCCTTAGGCAAGCATATTTGTCTTGCACATTGGCACTGTGTTCTTTCCACATCTCTATTATTAGGTAATTACTCATTGATATATATTTAGAAGAAGGATATCATCCTTGGTATGGTTTAGTACCTGCCTATGTATTTTGTTCAGTTTACATTTATAAAGATAGTTTATTTCCTCCTCTTTCACAAATAATTGAAACAAACGTGATAGGTTTTGGAGGACCATCTGCCATGTGTGGTATCACATCCCCAAAACTGATAAAGAGGTGGTCTCATGATAAACAAGTAGGCAGTTTAGGAACACAAAGTGCTTAAACCTATGAAGAAAACAGGCTTTTTCCCCCAACTATGCTGGCTGGGTTAATATAATCACATTTAGCATTTTTGTATTGGTGACAATTCTGTCAAAAACTAAGTAGTGTAAATAAAATAGGCAATGACAGAAAAACCTCTCTACTCCATGATATTAATAGTCAGTAGCAAAACTTTCATAATAGTTTCATGATTTTCCTTGGTCAAGTGAATACGTTATACTCAAAATATGAATTATGTTTGAAATATGGAATACAATTTTCAGAGATGATGCATTTTTTTTGTATTTTGCCTTATCAGATTTTTAGGAATTTGTTCCACAGTATATAAAGTAAGGTAGCTATTGGTTAAAGTAACAGAACATTTTGCTGATGGTAAATGGCCTGAAGAATACTTAAGGTAATTACAAAGGTTGAAATATATATGGATATAGGCAATTAAATAAGGTTTTGACTCAACTGTATACATTTAATATTACCAAAACAATGTATAGATGTAAGGGAAAAAAAAAATCAATGTGTAAATGCAATGATGTTACAGCCAGACTAGATTTTAACTTTTTTTGTTTGTTTGTTTGTTTTTTTGTGTTTTTTTTTAAATCACACTATTAATAGCTGGCTCCTCAGTTAGTTTTGCATACAACTAAGTTTTGCATCATCATATCATCATTTTTCAAAAAGTAATGCTTACCATAGCTCACTGTGAATCACTTATTAAAGGGGCATCTTATAGTATTGGAGAAAAATGTGATGAAAACAACCACACTTTCCCTCCAGTTGTTAATAAGTACTATGACTTGGACTCACTGGCAACAGCCACAAAAGCAGCAGTGTGCATTTGCAGCAGGACAAAAAGTAGTGGCAAAAATTTGTTCCACTACTTTGCACTGCAGTGCATGCCCTTGCTCTTCTGGTTTGCAGTGGGACAACACACATATCTGCATATCTGGCCACTAGGTCCCACTGATCACTCCGTAGGATGAGCCTATTTTAGAATTGGCCCAGGATTGGGAAAGGGGAATTGTGGATCTAAGTCTAAAGTCCAAGAATTTAGGCCTCCCCATTGGATCTCAAAGCACTTAAAAGAGGAAAGTATGTACCATTCTTCCACTTTATAAACTGGAAAACAGGAACATAAAAATATAAATTATTGAAAGACTCTCAGCAAGTGAATTTCAGAGCAAAAGGTGGCATGTGGCAAATAGGAAACTTGCCTTTGACTTTGATAGAGCAACTAATTCATCGCAGTTCCTCTGGACTTCTAATTCAATGTATCATCAGTGCCTTCTCCTGCAGCAGGTCTGTATTTAATGATATTGGGATTTTTAGAATGTCCCTGGCTTCTGGGAGCACAAATGAGGGATTTGAAGTGCTCTTATTCCTATGTCCTAAACAAATAATGTGTGTATTTTTGTATTTTGTACTCCCTTTACATTATGTAAAAAGGAAAGAAGGTTAAAAAGTTTGGTTGTCTATGAAAAGTTTTTAGACTGCCGGTAAAAAATTAAAATAGGGTTGGTCATTGTGCACCAAGATGACCCAGACTACGTTATAAATAGTATAATATTATTCTGATTCCCAAGACCTACCATAGAAAAAAAGTAAGTTATGAATCAATTTGTATGGGTAAGTTGTAGTTATGAATCTCATGTTTACCATTGGTCTCTATACAAGCTTTAGATCTAGAATAAAGTAAGTAATAATATTTAATATATAGAATCATAGGTTGTAAGGGATCTAAAAGGGCATGTAATTCAAGTCCCTAAACAGATGTAGGAGATGCTATAATTAAGTCATCCCTAAATGAAGCCTCTCACCTCTTCTTGAACCCCTTCAGTGAAGGAGATTCCACAACTTTAAGCGGCTTGTTCCATTGTCCTAATCGGGATGCTTCTCATGAGATCTGATTAGTATCTGCTCTGCTGTAATTTAAACCCTCTGTCACTCCTCTTAGCATTTGTGAGAGGGAGAAACTTTTTTTAATGGTAGTCTTTCAAATATTTGAAAATTCCTGTCACATCTCTGCCTTAATCATCTTTTCTCCTAACTAAACTTATCTAATTCCTTCAGCCCTTCCTTTGGGTTTTTTTCTAAACCCTTTTTTATCTTTGCCATGCTTAAGAACACGTAATACTTCAAACTATTTATGTAACATTATCTAGACTTTAAAAAAGAAAATTTTAATGTGTGACCATGTGGAATAGGTTAGCTGTTTGCAACGTATGTACATTTCAGCAATGATAGCAGAAACATTTTTTTTTCCTATTTATAAAACACTTTATACCAAATTCCAGTCCAGTCCATTCATATTACTCCCAATACATAAATTATCTATCTTCTCACTAGGTAGGTAGGTAGGTAGGTAAAAATTTGTATATAGTTAAGTCCCCTGACTGTCCTGGCCTGGTTCTATAAGGACAAAGGGAAACTGAGCGGTTTGCAGTTCCCCCACAACACACTTGCCAGCTAACAATTCCCTTCAACTGGAGAAGGGGAGTACATACCCGAGTACACCTGGGCTACGTACTCAGAGTGAGCAGAGTCTAGAATCCAGGTCTTCCACTCCCTGGGCAAGCGTTCAAATCACAAGGCTATTGGGCAGAGAAGTTGTCATTCAAGTGTTATTTAGTTAGAATCTCTTTGTGCATATTGTCAGATAACTAGGCAGAATTTAGATACTTTCTAGCATGAATTTCGTTTTTACTGGAGCTTAAATGACAGGTGGACATTCTTTTATGCCTAACTGTTCCACCTAAATTGCTTCAGATTATGTTCAAAAGCCCTCATTGTTACCAAATTTGCCCATTACTTTGGGGTGTGCTCATTTATTAGGGATAGTTTCTAGGGTCTTGGTGATTCTGTCAATGTGCTGCTTGTGTTACTATACGGAGCTGTATTTCTCCCTTCTGCAGGCCCTCACCCCCAGTGGAGCTATCTTGCAGGACTCAATCTCAATGGGACTGGGTTCCTCCAGTCACCAAATCAGTCATACACACAAACACACACAAATTAACGTGACACGCCTGACCTGGCCGGGCTGATCAGCATGGACAGGCTGACACCCTCATATGCCAAGAATCAGTTCATAAGAGCAACAATAAAATGCAGTCAGACACAAGCACACAGGTAAACAGAATCCCTCTGAATCCGGCTGGGTGTCCAGCTGACACCCTCATGGGCCAGCATTCAGTTCATAAGGGCACGTCTGAGTCAAACTGGGTCAATCAGCCTGTACAAGCTGATCCCCTTATGTGTTTCAAACTCAGCACGTCCCAATCTTTGGCCTCTTGATGAGCAGACCCCACAATAATTTGGGCTTCACAGGGATCTTTAGCATAGGTAAAAGAAGCGTTGCTGCAGAGCACGGGAGGAAAGAGAAGCAGAGAAGGAAAAATATACCCAATTACTACCATTTTGACTATAAAAGTTATTTATTGCTAAGCATATGAAATATATAATAGTACTAGTAGTAATAGACATGCAAAAGAAAAACAAACACAAACAATGACAACACTACCCTGGTTTCACTAAGTATTTGGGGAAACTTAGCTCAAGCTTAACTGATACAGTTCAGGTTCAGAAGTTTATGCCTAGAAAGAAGACAGAGAACGCTGGGATCTCACCTAGTCCACGGTACTCAGGCTGCAAAGCTGACAGGCACAGTCCGTAGCACAATCCTTGAAGAGAGAGATGATCTGTTCTTCCAGCGTCCCAAGAACGACAGGGGATGGTGTCAGCACAGGGGTTTTCTTCTTCTCCTTCTTTCCTCCTGCTTATACTTCTTTTCCTTCCTTTTCCTCTTCCTCTTCTCCCTCTAGCAGCACACACACTTACAGATTTTTATACCCTCAGTTCAGCTGCTTCGAAGCACCCTCAGTAGTGTAAATCATTGTCTTTTCTATTGACAAGGGGTTATCTGGTTTGGACCATCTCAGGAAACTGATTGATAATCAGGAAACACTTAAGATTAGGGAGTAACCCAAATACTTGGGAGCCAGCTTGAAATTCCTATGGGTGGCAGATATACTGATGGGATATCTCATGGTTTCTTCAGGAACAATAGATAGCTTGCAGCATCAGGATTTTGGATTTTTACTTGTTGTGCACAAGCCTCAGCTTAGCATGACTTTTCCAGATCTTACTATAGTCTTTTAACAGACTTAAAACAATTATTGGGGTGCTCATAACCTTTTGTGGAGAGGACTCCCACCAGTCGTCTCGGGAAAGATATGACAACACCTGGGATTAGGGCTCCAGCAGGCTGGATGCTGTGATGAACCCTTAACCATTGTTCAAATGTTGCCCATACCCCCTCTGACTCGGTCTCTTGCCTCAGCATTCCCTAACCCGGCAACCGAGTTTTAGTCAATCAAGTTTAAATAGGCCTCCCATAGTGGGACCGGGGAATGTACGGCCCGAGATGCCTATTAAACTTAGAGCTGTGTGTGTGTGTCTTGTGGGGGGGAAGTCCTTAGTAAATCCAGATTAGAACTGGTCTGATAAATGCTGAGCTGGGTGTGTGTGAACATGGGTTGATTAACATTGGACGCACAGATTCCCCATCATGCAGCGCTCTCCTGCTTCTCTGGTCCCAGAATTCACTGCAGTCTCTGCTTCAGGCTTTCTGTTTTCCATCTATCATGTAAATGAGACCTAGGGCAGTTGATTCACTCTTGTCACCCTTATCTGGTGAAGGTCTTAGGTGCGTCTCTCACTGCATCTTAATCAGTTTCGTTTAGGTAGAGGAGGGGAGGGGGGGGTGAGTCCTTTGTGAGTCAGACAGACTGTATCCTGTGCCCCGATTGCCCAAGAATACAGAGCTGAGACGTAACATCATATAGATACCTGGGACCTTTTGAGTGCAAAAGGGAGGAATCCAGTTAATTCAGATGTCTAATGAGTCTTGTGGTAGTGAGTGTAGGATCATTTTGAATCACTTTTTCAAATTTAAGCACCTAAATTCTGCCCAAGTGCCCTGCAAGTGCTTATGGAGCAACTTTAAATCCCGCCCTAAGTTACTTTACAGCTGTAAGAAGCTGGAACTATAGGATTCATCCTTTTTTTTCTCAGATCTATTCATAGATGCAATATTAGTTACCTTAAAGCCACTTCTTCCTTAAAAAAATATTCCGTCTCCAAGTCATACTATTGACTTGGCAGTCTAATCTGCTTTTTGTATTTCTTCAAGGAATAGGTCAAACTAACACATACAGGAAAGTCTCTTTTGGTTTGTCGCATTAAGTATTCAGCAATCAGTTTCGCTTTCCAGTTGATTTCTTCTATCGATTGTATTTTTTCCAGTATATTTATTTTTTATCATGATTGTACTTATTTGTGCTCCTTTTCACCAGATGTATTTTTTTTTTTCCCCTAGAATCTGTTTTTATTTCCTGGTATGTTTACTGAGATACAGTATCTCTGAACCTCCTGAACAATCGCCCATACATAAAGATATAGATTGAATCTACTTCCAAAAGCATACCACTCAGCATTGGGTTACCATATAGCAGCCTGTCACGGCGTAGTCCTACAGGAGGGCCGTGATCTCCTTAAGGCCCTCTCTCCGTGCCAATTCATCCCAAGGGCACCCTCTATTCTCGCCCGCCACGTCTTTGATCTTAAGTTAGGTTGGGAGGCTGCCTTACGTCTCCTAGGCACAGTTAGCTGGGACCTCCGTCCCCGTGTTCTCCCGGACCCACCGGGGGTCTCCCTGTACCCTAGGTGCGTTCCAGGCACCCTAGCCTTATGGGCTATGCGTGGCTCCTACCAACCCCTAATATTACGCCCCAAGCCTCGCAGATGTACTGGATGTTGGTCTGCCAACACGCCAGCTTACCTGGGCCTTCTCCGTAGTCTAGCCCACTCCCGGGCCTTATCTGTATGCTCTATGGAAATGCCCTGTCCTGGGCACTCCCTGTGCCCACTCCGGGCTCTCTCCAATATGAGGCCCCTCACTGGGACTCTCATCGAGCCCACTCTGGGCCTCTTCTAAAATAATCTAGCCCGCTATGGGACTTTCTAGCGGGTCTCCGGTCCTTTAGGCCAACCGCACGGCTACTCTCTCTGATCCAGGCTCACTGCACTGCTATCCCCTTTTGCCGGGGACCACCGCAGCACCTTGCCTTTCTCTTGGGGCGTTGTACTACTAACCCCTTCCGTCAGGGTCCACCGCAGCACCCTGCCCCTATCTGCGGGCTGTTGCTGCACCAGCCTACAGCCGGGCTCGCTACGCCTGTCTCGGGCTTCTCAATAGTCCTCCTTCCCTGGGACCTTACATGCCCGCGCCGGGCTTCTCAATAATATCACCCCCTCTCTGGGGCTCGCTGTGCCCACGCTGGGCTCCTTAATAATGCCACCCCCTCTTTGGGGCAGGGGTCTACACACCCCGCAAGTTGCGCCCTTACTAGCGCCGGGGTCCCCTCGCCACTGGGGTTGCCCCTGAGAATACTGCGCCTTCCCGGGGGCTAGGGCCCCACACCCTGTGGGCTCTTATGAGTACGCTGCACCCTCCTCAGGCGCTGGGGCCCCCACCCCTCTGGGGGTTCCTACGAGGCCTCCTCCAACCCCTTATAGCCTCGCCCTAGCCACCAGTGTAATAAACAACAACAACAACAACAACAAAACCACAAGCCTCCTGGCTACAATTTAACTTAAGGCCGCCTGACTATAACAACATTGCTCCAATCTCCCGGAGCTGCCATCCTTTACTCTGCTCAAGCAGTTCTCGCATCTCAGCCCCAAGAGCTCCTCTCCGTCTGGCTGCTGGCAGGGAACTGCCAGCCTGGCCTCAGGCCTGGGCTTTATAAGGGCCAAGTCCTGCCCCTTCCGGCCAGCTGACTCTCATTAGTGACCACCTAGAACAGTGTATCTAAAAATTCCCGATTCTTCCAAAAGCTATCCTTTTGTATTTTACTAAATGTCTGTCATCCCAGAACCTTTCTATAAACATTTATTCACAATGGGGTCCATTTTTGTTTCTTGTACTAATTTGACATCATGGTTAATTAGTGCATAACTAGAATGTTTGTTATTGAATAAAATGTGTTCATAATATTATCTAGGGGCAGGTATTTAATACATAAAATAGATCTAATTGTCAGTTAAAAGGAACTGATTTTTGACTGCAGCCAACCCCCTAGGCTGAAGCCTGACTAAAAAGATAAGGCTTGCAGCACATCCTGAAGATGCATAAACTTGGACTTTGACTGAGCAAGGAAGTCAGTTCCAGAGCCCAAAATCTGGAATGAGTTCCAGAGAGAACCCATATGAATTTAGTGGGTGGTGGGCAGGTGAGCTGACCTAAACTTTGGGGCTGAGACAGAAGGAGAGAAGCTGTTCTGGAAACAATCATATAGACATTTATAACATTCGACTGCACCTGAGAATGCTAAATGCATACCATGTCTCTTGCGTTTCTTTTTATGTTGATGCTTTTAGCATATTGCTACCAAATAAATGGCTGTCCCAGAATCCATAATATTTTCAAACTTCTTCCACCTGGTATATTGACACAGTTCTGGCAAACTGATTTAGTATGTTGCTAGGAAAAATATTTCAGGTTGAAATATATGGACAAGATTACTACCTGTATCTCTGCGTATGGAAGATTTAAAATTAAAATTACATAGTATATATAACAGTTGTGGTCCTTTTCAGCTTAGGAAAATCACCATCCTTAGTCCCCCATGATAGCAAAACAGAGACTATAGCCAAAGGAGAAAAAAAGGAAATTGAACTCTTTATTCATGTTTCTTTTTAATTATTAACAGACTGGCTTGTTTATTTTTATTTTAGCTTTATATCCTGCTTTCCTGGAAGAAAGAAAAAGAGATTGAGAATTTTCTGGGCTCAACCCAATTATAAATAATCATAATAGCAGAAAATTAATGCTTTCCCATGCATGCAGCATGTTATCTATATTATGGATTTTCAGTTTTAATTAATTTCTTTTAATGCATTTGGTTAGGAGCTCCTAGAAGAAAAAAAGAGGAGAATGTGACATTGGCAGTCTTTCTTCCTTTTGCTTATCAAAAACTCTGCCATGCATTTTTAGTCTGAATAATGAAAAGAATATTTAGATGTTATAGAACAAAAGCTAAATAATAATATTAACTATACCAATATACTAATTATTAATTAGTATGAAAGTACTTTTATTGCACTAAAAAAGCAATACTAACTGACTATGAGCATGACTTAGTAGCCATGCCCATAATACAGCAGAAATATTCTCATACCTTGTAGCTTCAGAAGGAGTCATCTGTTGAGAGATTCAGGCCAAATATATTTTAAAGAACATGATTAAAGCATTCCAGTGCCTTGTCTTTTTCATAGTTGTTGCCATGTATTTATGTATCCATAAGTCCATAAAAATGTTTAGATATCAATAAAATGTATGGAGAGTTGGCAACCCAGATCCTGTCACTGTTTTTGCTTTTTCTGGAAATATTTCTGGTCATGTGTGTGCAGGAAGGAGAATGTCTCTGAGCTTCTTCACAGGAGGTAGTGAGGCAAGTGAGGGCAGGAATGGCTGGCAGGAGCACATCCCAAACACAACTGATAGGGCTTATAGTGCTTCCATCCTGCACTTAAGTTCCCCCCTCCCTCTTGTTCACATTGTGGAGAACCAATATCCCCTTCCTATTCCATCACCTCCACCCAGCCTCCTGTGGGAAGAGGTTCACAACAGCAATGGAGAGAGGTAGATTAGGCTCTTTGCTGCGGCCACAGGTCTGTATTTAATGATATTGGGGGGTTTAAAAGTCCCTGGCTTCTGGGAGTGTAGGTGAAGGAATTAAAATCCTCTTATTCCTGTGACCTATTTTTTTTTTTTTTTTTTTTTGTATTTTGCACTCCCTTTACATTATGTAAAAGGTAAAAAGTTTGGTTGTTTATAAAAAGTTTTTAGACTGTCAGTAAAAAAAAAAAAAGGGCTGGCCATTGTGTACCAAGAGGTCCAGACTACCTTATAGATAGCATGCTATTATTCTGTTTACTAAGACCTATCATGGTAAAAAAGCAAGTTATGAGTTGATTTGTATGGGTGAGTTGTAGGCATGGATTTCAGAAGAACAATGTTTCAAAGGCAGGTAGAGAAAATGCCCTTTGTTCAAAAGTCTTAGGATGAAAACAAGGTTTTGACATCAAAGTGTAGCAGATGATTATCCCAGAGCTCAATTGGATTTTTGAAGGATTAGGGAATGAGTAAATCATTAATACTAAAAAGATTCAACCCTTTAGTGTTTTTAAGGTAGCATGCATATTTAAAATCTATGCAAAATCTAATGCAAGGGCTAGAGAACAGGAGTGACATGATGTTCACTTAGAATGAGTAAATAGTCAAATAGCTATTTAGTATTTTGAACAAGTTGAAGCTCAGAAAACTTATTCCATGATCAAGGAGTTACAGTAATTTAATTGTGAGGTGACTGCTACATTGGCCAATCTCTATATGCCCCTCTAGAGAATTGTAAATTTAATTATAATTATTTTTTTCCCCAAAAATGGTATTAACACTGTCACGGCAGGGTCCCGCAGGAGGGCCGTGATCTCCTCAAGGCCCCCTTCCTGTGCCAAGTTGGCCCAAGGGCACCCTCAGTTTCTCGCCCACCACATCTTTGATGTTCCAATATATTAGGGAGGCTGCCTTACGTCTTCTTGGACATGGCTCGCTGTAACCTCTGGCCCCGTGGACTCCCGGACCCCTCGTGGGTCCTGTCCTGCAAATGGGTGCTTTGGGGCACCCTAGCCTTATGGGCTAGTCGTGGCTCCAACCACCCCTTTTACCATGCCCTAAGCCTCGCAGCTGGAATAGACGTTGTTCGGTCTGGGTCCTCACCCTCTGGCGCTCAGGCTCTCTGCAGCCCTGTCTCTCTTTGCGCCTTCTCTCTGTCACTTCTCATAGCACTGCCCACTCTCTCAGGGCCTTCGCAGTAATGCCGCCCTCTCTCAGGGGCCTTCGCAGTAATGCTGCCCTCTCTCAGGGGCTCACCGCAATGCTGCCCCCTTCTCCGGGGCTCACCACACCTGCACTGGGGCTTCTCAGCAACGCCCCCTTCTCTGGGGCTTCTCAATTGCCCCTCTCTGGGGCTGGGGTCTATGTACCCTGAATGCTGCGCCCTCACCAGCGCTCGGGTCACCATGCTAGTATGAGTCCCCTATGAGGCCTCCTCCAACCCCTAATAGCCTCACCCAAACCACCGGTGATAAACAGCAACACAAATGCAAGCCCTTTGGCTATAACTTAAACCGAAGCCGCTTGGCCATAACAACATTCCAGGCTACCGGGAAAAACTCCATTCCGCAGCCATGTCAGCCATTGTTCCATCAGTTAGGCTTCTCCTCTCTTCCATGGCAGAGAGCTCCTGGGCTGCTGGCAGTGAACTGCCTCTGGCCTCAGCCCCTAGGGTTTATAAGGGATCCAGGCCCTGCCCCTTTCAATCCCCTGACCGCTGGCAGGTACAACCTCTTGCTCCCTCCCGTTGCCCTGGCAACCAACAGCTGGGCTCCTTATTCACTGCTAGGGCTCTTTTCCTAGCTGTTTCCCCTCTTTAGGAGCAGGGCATCTCAGTGCCCTGCGACAAACACTTAGGTGTGGATCCACTTTGTTAATAAATAAAAAGATAACATAATCGTACACATAGAAATGCTGCTGAAATGAAAACTCCTGCCCTCTGTTTTAAGGTGTGTATTCTGAAACCTTGAGAAACACTTGAATAAGCAATGAAACCAAAGCAGGAGGGAAGAGCAAAAGGCGCAGCCAACTTATCAGCAGAGCAATGGCATATCACAATATGACAATAAATACATGAGGCAAGGACAAGAACTGAAAAGAATATGCTGAAAAGAACATTTTAAGCTAATAATAAACCTTCAAAAACTAAGCAGAACAGAAACAATATATTATGCAGATAACTGTCCAGAAGATAAGATCAAAACTGTTAAAATCAGAGTACATACTTTCATAGAATGTTTAGGTAATGCATATTGAACATCATATTTTCTAATATCAAATATTATAAACTCAACCAGAACTAACAATCAAGGCATTGCTTTCAAATAAATCAAAAGAAGTAGGGCTGAATATTTCCGCCAATGCAAATTCTTTCCAGAGGACTGACTTAAGTGCTTACTAAAATATGTATGTTTAATCTTATTTGCATCTCAGTGGACATGTCTACACATTCACATTTACTTCACAGTAATTTAGGTTACTGTGCAGTAATAAAAAATTACTGTACAGTACAGGTACATATCTACACATACACTCCTGTACTGCACAGTAACTATTGTGACTTATGCCAGCTTGGGTGTAAATTTGCTACTTGCATGATATATGCATTCCCAATGTACATTATCTTATAAGTTAAACTGAATCTGCTTAGCTCTAGTCTTTTGAAAGATCTTGGCTTGCAACTTGAAGGTAGAAATTATATGAATATTAGAATGATCATTAAGCAAATTAGTGACTGAAATTTACCAATAATTTCAGTCTTGAAGGCATTCAGAGTCATACTAAAAGTCAAAGACAAATCTATAAACTAAACTATAAATCTATAAACTATGTATATGTCATTCCTTTTTATGAAACACACTCCTCTTTATAAACCTAACATGCTGGGGCAGATGTTCAAATAACAGATGTTCAAATGTATCTTTTAAACCCACTGACAGAATAAGAAACATAATGAAGGCTTTTTAAAAAATGTCTGTGTATCAGCAATTTATGAGCTAAAGTGTTAGGCAGTGGAATATAAACAGGTCAGTTGAACATATTAACTACACATTTTATATTTAACCAAAGACAGATGTCTTCAGGTAAGCTCACAAGTCATGCAATGGCAATGAGAATTATGAAGTTATTGGTTGGTTTTTACTCTGTGAGTCTATGAAAAGTAAAATTCTGTCTACATGTAAAATTAATTCAAAGTCCACACATTTTCCATTTACTGAACAGCTTTTGATATATAATCATGGGCCCAGCTACTGTTGCTATGAATGAAGGTACTGCTATAATAAGAAAACAGCAGAGGCACTAACCATGTCTGTCATCATGGTACTGCATAAACAAATATTATTTTGTGTAATATCAGAAATGCCCATTACAGCCTTAAATTGGTGATGTTGTGATGATTAGAAGATGGTTGAGGTTAAAATTGTTAAAACAAAGGCTTTTTTCTAAAAAAATGTGAGATCTGGGTGCTTAGTTTCACTCTGCTTTAGTGCAAGAGAAAGTGGAAGCTTGGTTGTCTGACAGTCAGATGAAACATGGGAATTTGAGGGTTAAGTCCATGCTCTGCTAGATTCAGAGTGAGTATTTGAATCTGGGTACCCTATATAACTAACATGCGTGAGTTATGTAGGTTTTACAGTTACACCCCCCCTCCCCCCCGGGCCAATAAATACTTAGTTCTTTATACAAAATGGAAGACCTTGATGAAAGAGTCTGATCCCATAGCCTGGTGTTTGGGGTGCTCCTTTAGGTTGTGAGAAAGCTAAGCTCAAGTCCCTACCCTGAATCAAACGTAATGTGTCTATAACACTATACAGAAGCTGGGCATCTACGGCTATACATGTAGTAAGAAACTGTTATTTCTAACTATTGTAACTATGATATCTAACCAATTCTTTCTATTAAGTGGCAGTTCCTAGCAGTAGTACTTCATTTAGCACACCTTTCCTCACAATAATGTTTCATTAATATTGAAAGAAAGGCCTTTACATAACACAGTTCTTCTATACTTACACATAGGCCGTGTCTACACGTGGATTTAAGCACAACTAAATTTAATTCACATTAAGATAATGCACATTAAGTGATTTTTGGCAGGTGTGTACACATGCAGGGACTTGGCATTAAAGTCAGTACACTTGGAACTAAAGTTAGTGCCAAGTCCCTGCAGCCCTGCCATGTGCCCCTAGTGTCTCGGCAGACCTGACACTAAAGTTAGTGCTGGGTAACATTTACACATGTGTTAATGCACTTCAACTAATCATGCCTTAATTTAGTACCTGCATTTGCAGGTATCAAATTTAGGCAATTAGCCTAATTTTGCCATTTTTAATGTGCATTAAGGGCACGCACGTATAGACATGTGCCTGTAATTCACATTAAATTAGGTTAGTGGAATTAATGCATTTTGTATAGATGCACCCATAATTTCCTTATATGAAAGGTAAGATTAATGTGTATTACACCTTAGAGCCATTCACTTTGGAGTCAACCCTCACAAATCTTCTTGTGAGACACTTAGGCTAGTCTTAAAAACAGAGTACTGTTCTAATAGTACTTTCCATAATTTGGGCATAAGCTGTTTTTGATGGAAGTCACTTTTCTTTTTCTTAAAGACAAAGTCCTATTTTTCTATTTCCTTTATTCTTATATTTTCATCAAATCATGCTGCACAATGTCATATTAAACAAGGAAACAGATCCTGATGAAAACAGTGAGTCTGGTTTATATTCTCTATGATAATACTTGTTTTTATTTTTCCTTTTATACCAATAGTTCTTAACTTTTCCAAACTCAAAGCACCCCTCAGAAAAAGTCAGGTTTTAGTTTTCACTTGATTTGTGCCTACAGAAAATAATAGTTCAATTCTTCTGTTGCAAAGAATTCAGAAAACCATAATGTGCGGGCCGGGAGCGACCCAGGCCCTTTTTCGTGCTGCACGCGGGCTGTGGCCAGCAGCCTGGGCACGCTAGATCGGAGAGGGAGGGTGACGAGCTGGAATTAGGCACAGACACTTAACGGTAGATTTAAAGATTGTTTTCTTACACCAGAGATGGTAGTGGTGTAGGCTGGAAAACTTGCTTGAGTTGCGGTTACAGACACAGACAACACGGACGATCGTGTGGATTTTGCTAGGCTCCACGGAACAGAGCTCCGGATGCTCTGGGTGAGCGCGCCACCAAAATCGGACTCGTAGATACGTCTTATAAATTCTTTCCACTCGAAGATGGGAAGAGGTGGGCGATGGATCAGGTTGCCAAGCTCCTCTGAATCTCACACAGGGTCTCTATTACCCTGCCGTGTATCCAGAGTCTCCACCAGATGGATGTGGAGTCCTCTTCGGCTTGGGCGGAAACTGCTCAAGCCTCTTATACGGCTAACAGGCCAATCGCTAGCCGCCACGTGGGAATAATTTAGAACTAGCCAATAGTGGGGAACGAATTTGCATACGGGTGGCGGGAACTCTTTTGCACCGTGCATTTCTCTTGCAACTTGAGCAATGCACCCTGCAAAAGAAGCTGCAAAGAGGCAGGAAACTCGTCCCTGCACCGGGGTTCTCCTCTGCAATAGGAAACTCTCCCGTGCAATGAAGTTGCAACCTGGCGGGGATAATTCTGGTGCCGAAGCACACACAAAATCATGCCTTTGGGTCATGACACATAACAGGGCCAAAAATTTATTAATACCATGGATTCATAATTGAAATCTATGTTTAAACTTGTGAATTGTATTTGCACACCTAACAGTGCTAACATGTGGCATGCTTGAAAGGGTCTCAAGGTACCCCAGGGTGCTGTATCACGGTGGTTCAAATTCACTGTTCCAAATTATTCCTTTTACTTCCTCTTTTTTATTTTTTATTTTATCCTTTATCTTCATACCCCAAGATGACCAGAAGGATCTAGTCTTCTAATTAGTTTCATTGACTGAGGTACTACTTTGCTATTGTTCCTAGAATTTTTTGTTATTCTTAAGAACATAGATATAGATTTGCCCTACTTTTCTACTATTCTGTGATTCTCTGGGTAAATAATTAAAAACATTAGGTGATCCCTTTGGCATCAATGGAAGAATTATTTCAGTGTCTTTGGTATAGGGTTTCAAACCTGGATCCTTTATCTAAAGTTATACAACTATTTGGTCTAGAAGAAAAAAACACTTTTTCTTATAAATATTAAGATTTTTGGTAGAGAGTAAAGTCACACAAACAGAAGAAAAAAATTAATTCAACAAACTTTCAAAGAATTTAGAAATAATTTCAGTTTCATAGCTTCATAGTTGGTAGGGTCGGAAGGGACCTGAGCACATCATCAAGTCCAACCCCCTGCCATGGCAGGAAAGAGTACTGGGGTCAAACAACCCCAGCATGGTGTTCATCCAACCTTCTTTTAAAACTCCCCAGGGTAGGAGCCAACACCACTTCTCTTGGAAGTTGGTTCCAGATCCTAGCTGCCCTGACTGTGAAGTAGTGCCTTCAGATGTCTAGCCTGAATCTACGGTCTGCCAGCTTATGATTGTTATTTCTTGTCACTCCTGGTAGTGCTCGGGGGAACAGGGACTCCCCCAGTGCCTGCTGGTCCCCTCTGACTAGTTTGTAACAGGCCACTAGCTCCCCCCTCAGCCTTCTCTTGTGGAGGCTGAACAGGTTCAGGTCCCGTAGTCTCTCCTCATAGGGCCTGCCCTGCTGTCCCCTGATCATGCAGGTGGCCCTCCTCTGGACCTTCTCCATGTTATCCACGTCCCTCCTGAAGCGCAGCGCCCAGAACTGGATGCAGTACACCAGCTGCAGCCTGACCAGTGCCACATAGAGGGGGAGGATCACCTCCTTGGACCTGCTTGAGATGCATCTGTGGATGCATTTGTTTAGATTTGTTTAGAATTTAGGTTGCCATTTTATCTGAGCATGTGTGTTCATCAGTTATCTACATAGCACTGCAGTACTAAAAATGGTCAAAACTTGGATGAAAATAATTAGAGACAATAAATGTTGGAAATAAAAAAAGTTCTTTGCCAGATTTTATACCTTAGCTGATTTGCAAACTCTAGTCATTAAAACAACTTACTTAAAAGCCATTAAAAATAATAGCCAATTTGAAGTGATTAGCATTTCACTTCAAGCACAATTAGCTGGGCCAATGCAGGCAATTAGAGAAGACAGATTACTAAAAACTGTATGATTTATTTATGGATTTGTCACTCCCCTTTTCCCTTCACAACACACCCCTCTCCTTTAAACCTTCACCCCTCCCCCCTTTTTAAAAGGTATCTTTAATACACCTTATCATGGAGCATGAAATGTATTTACAATATTACCTTCATTTTAGGAGCAGAATGGGAAAATGTAAATAAAATCTCTGCCTAAAGCCTGAGTGCTCTTGTATTGCGATGATTACTTTCTCCATGACACATTGGATGGCATATGAGAAACGCTGAGGGGCATGAGGTTAGGGATGAAATCTCAACAAAAACTTAACATAGGGGCACCTCAGCAACATCAGACCCTATGTTCATACCTTAAAGAAAACTCTTCATGGACTTCTCTCCAGAGAGTGATGGTGGCCCTTGATTTCAAGAGAACTGTGGATATGTGTGCTTTGCTCTGGAGACTAAAAACATGTTTTCTGTAGCTTTAGGAATGCTTGATTGTTTCTGAGCTTTGCAACCACCCACTTTGTCTGTGGGGAATCTCAGTCAGCCTGGTGCCAAGCAATCTGTAAGGAAAGCTGTGCTAGAGATAACACCGAGAGGGTTTTCAGGATAAAAAACTGTCATACATAAAATCCCACAAGATCCAAAGCATATGAGGACTGACTGCATCAGACTTTCCCCAATTGGTGGAGATCTCATGGAGTATGCCACCCCTTACCTTTTCTTTATTTTAAATTTATTTATTTTTGCCTAGATGTACACCGGAGTTGTTTAATTTTCCTTTTATCAGCTCTTATGCTATTCAAGTCCTATGACTGTCAGCTCTCACTCATTTGAAATGAAATGCACTGAGGCTGAATTAATTTTCTAGCAGTTTTTAAATAACTTGGTGTTGAAAGTACTTGAAAAGTGACACATTTAAAAATTGTGTGTATCTGTGTGCGCACACACACATGCATGCATGCACCTGTCTGTGTATGGGTTTGAATTCTCACTGACTGTGAGATCCTGATTTTTGTGTGTATTCAGAAACCATAAGAGTAGATCCAAAATGCTCTTTATACTGCTGAGGGGCTTTTTCATTTGTTATAAAAAAAATCTATTTTTTTTTAACAATGTTGCTTTAAAAAGCTTCTTTCA
>NW_005842045.1:1143822-1162298 GCF_000455745.1 Alligator sinensis
TAGGAGGTCTTGCATGGATATGATATGATATGATATGATATGATATAAAGAAGAAATACTTCTGGACCATTTTTTCATACTTTAATATATATGTACCTTACTCAGCAAACACTTTACAAGTTATGTAAATACAAGCAAATATCTGTTCAAGGCTAAGGCTTCAAACTGTAAACTGTTCAAAATCTTAGATTTTCTCAGCATATACAAAATTGAACATGTTGTTTCATGTAAAGTATAACAACAATCGCATGGGATGTTAAAGAAAAGTGAAAGGGGGGAAAGTAGATTGTATTTTCAAATTGCAATTCTGCACTAATGAGACATTCCAATTTGGAGTGATCAGCCTTTCATTCCTAGACAGGGTCGATTATCATTTATTTTTAATTGGAGGAATTTTTTTTGTCCTTGTACTAAGTTATGAACATCTAATGCATATTGTGCTGTGAATGCACATGTCCTGTGATATTTTATATTCAATGGATCTGACAGGGCTCCCCCATCATATAGGCACATTAGCCCCTCTGTGAGTATATTTCTCTGGATTGGGTGCTCAGCAGCATTTGTAGAATCATCACTCTTTACCTGGGTGAACTGGAAGACTGGGCATACCCATCATCCTGTCGTCATCCTCTGCTGGTAAGCCATGCAAATTTAGAATGCAGATACCAATTAATGATGGCCATAATAGTAGATACTCAAATAGACAGAAAGTATTCAGAGCCTCCAAAGCTTAATACCTGTGAAACAACACTGCCATTTGAATTATTTAAATAAAAACTGAACACAACACTTGAAAATTTATTATACAGAAAAATTCTTCACTGAGGTATAAACAAGATGACCTAACATGTCCCTTCTATCTGTAATTTCTGTGATTCTATCAACACTCAGTACCATAGTAAAAGCTTGCAGAATGCAGCTTTTTATTTAATAAATTTGCTTTTTTTAATGTGTTATTTTCTCACTTTATTGCACTGTGATTGTAGCCTGCTGTCAATTGTTCCTTCAGCTTGAATATTACCTGATACTACATATTTTTATGTGACAATGATAGTGATTAATGTCAATAAAGGACTGGGTATATATTAATCTGCTGTGTCTAGGACTGATTCAAGTACAGTACCAATTTAACTTCAGAGGCATATACAGTAATAGACTAAATGAGTCCATGCAACTTTTTCAGTATGTCTATTACAGGTGGAACTTAGAAGCGGCTGATGAAATGATTGATCAAGTAGCATGGAAAAAGATTCATCTCATCAATAGAAAAAAACAGAGTTGTGTGGGAGGGCTTTTTTACACTTCTGGAGTTTCTGAACTTAAATTACATTAAACTGACTACAGGGCAATGGAATAAAGACTGCAAAACCATAGCATGAGAAAATCTAGGAGAGCAAGTAATCTAGTTTATAGTATGGAGGAAAGAAAGCAGCTGAACAATGAGACTTCAAAGAAAAAGGGAATTATGATAAAGTAAAAATATTATGGAATAAGTTATGAAGATGTGAGTCTTAAAGAGTCAGCAGACAAGTAACAGAACCTAGCAAAGAACAAGATGGTTGGGAAGTACTCAGATACTTCCAAGACAGTGTACAAGAAAACACCTAGATAGTATAGCTGATCCAAAATGATCTTTAATTTCCATGGAATATTTTTGACATCATGTTTTCAAAATATAATTTGAATTTCTTTTAATTTTAAATGAAAACTGGAAATGATATTCTTTTTATCTTCTAGGAATCACACACCTTTCCATATTCATTGTTTAGTTGTTCTGTATTTTTGTTTTTCCTCTTTTCTCTTCTGGCTCCCCTTTCTTTTTCAGTGGCAAAATGGAAAAGGGTATATAAGAAAGAGAAAGGGAGACAACTCAAAAACAAAATGTCAAAGGACCTAATTGCCCCCACAAAAGCCTCTTTAAATGAAAAGACCAGTTTTCCTTGGAAAAAAAAAATCAAATGAAAACTTTAACTATTGTAGTAGCTAAACAGAGTGTGTTGAGGAATTATTGATTAAGGAATCATCTGATAGTATGGAAGAGTTCAAAGGTTATGTGATCAACTGTAGCAAAGATGATATAGGTTTTCTATTGCTTCTTCTATGTCCAAGGATCCATATTTAGCAGGATCCCTAGTCTCTCAATTTTTCTGTCTGTTTTTTTTCCTTCTATCAGAAACAAGCATTTTCTCTCATCAATAGATGTAGTTAATCACTATCCACTACACTACACTGTACCATTGGAAACGTTGCATCCTTTTGCTTGGATAGTAGTCTACGAAAGGATATATCATAACTGGGCCTAACCATTAAGCTTTTAGGATTGGACTATTTTAATATATTTTTCTTTCTGGGAAAAAGGAAATATTTAATCAAAATCTAAAAAACACAGTAATCAATCCAGGATAGGGGAGAACATTTCTTATATTCCATATATGATGATTCTTTATATAAAACCCACATGACTGCTGATTTGCAGTTCCTGCAGGTCTGTCTTCCAGATAATTGGATGGAGGAGGAGACTCACTGGGTGCATCTACACATGCCTATTAATGTGCAACATTAAGCTTGGGAGCTTATTGCTGCTGGCCACAGGTCTGCATGTGCGCTTAGGATCAGAGCACATTGAGCTGGGTTGGAGCAGCCCTGGCTGGAAGGGAGTCCAGGGGTCAGTCTGCCAGCCCAGGGTTGCTCCCCATCACTCAACATGCAGAGGGGCTGGTTGGGGCACAAGAGTGCTTCAGCATGGGCCTAGCTGGCAGGCAGCCCCTCCACTGAAGCAACCTCATGCCCCAGCCAGCTGGGCAGTGTCTACATGTTTTTCACTTCGCAGCAGGATAGTATTTGTATTTACAAGTAAATTCAAGGGGTAAATTTGTTTACTGCAGCCTAATAGGGCTGCAGATATCAAGATGTTTATTGCACAGATAATTATTCTACAGTGCAGTAAACATTTCCTGTAGATGTGCCCGCTGATTGTTAATTTTGGGTTTTGGTGATCATCTAGGGGTATGATACATAATAGTACAACATACATAGATATAGATATAGATATTCATGCAGAATTTTGCATGGGCTGTACTTCCTTCTACATCAAAAAAAATCCTGCTAACCCATTCTCTGAAGCAGAGTTTTCTCCCAGTTCCACAGCACAGTGTGTTTGGAAGGTGTTTGAACATATGTATTTGCTATGTTGTGGGCATGTCTACACATGCATTTAGAAGGGTGTGTGCTTGAAGGGTGTGTTTGAAGGGTGTTTGAGCATATATTTGCTACATTGTGGGCAAGTCTACACATTTATTTAGGCATGACTAGATTTACTTCCCAGTAAGCTACTGCACAGTAAACAATTTTGGCTAGGTGTCTACATGTGCTGCCAGGTCTCTCCAGGCCTGGCATATACTTATGTGGCAGGAGGCACCGGAGAACCTCCTCCCAGGCCCAGGTAGGGCCTGCTGTGGAGTGGTGGGTAGCTGCCAAGCAGCTTGTTGGGCTAGGGCCAGGGGCCAGGCAGTAGACAGCATGAACAAGAACACCACCAGGACGGTGTCCAGGGTCCTGTAGTCATTGTTTGTGTTCTCCACTGCCTGGCCCAGGATGGCATTTTGCTCCCGCAACACCTGGATGCACTCATACTCAAGGATTAGGAGCTCAGTCTGGTGCTCATGCTCTGCCTGGTCCCGGCCCTCCTCCTGGGTGGTCTCCCAGGCAATATCCTCCTTTGTGCCACCTTTCCTGGTAGGCCAGGTCCTCCTGGCACCAGGTCTGTGCAACCACTGCCCTCTCCGCAGCCACCTCCAGCAGCTGCTGGAAGAGGAAGCTCTAATCTTGGGTGTGCCTCTGGCACAGCTGTAACATCCAGAAGGATCCAGTGCTCCACAGTGGCATCCCCAACCTGGCACCCCTGCTGTCTGCTACAGTGTCTCCCCCACATCTAGATGCAGACCCTGCAGATCCAGGAAACAGTACCCTGTTGTGAGAATTTGCAACATTTCAGAAATGAGATTCTCTGCATGAGGTGCTATGTGCTGCCCATCCTCAGATCAATGGTCAGCCATGAATGAGTGCACACGGATAATGGTAAGTTGGACAGGCAGGCCTAGGCCCAGGCAGCCTCCAGCCAAGCCCCCAATCACTGCGCACTCTCCTGTGGTCGGTGGCCTGCTGGGTGCTGGCTGCAGGCAGCCTGCCTTCCTCACTCCCTTCTCAGGGTGGGACATGTCAGGCTGCTGGAAGCACCTGCAGCCATGGCTCCAGACCCCACTCCCCCCTCTCCTCCTGCAGATCACCCAACTTGCTGTGCTGCTGCCCAAACCACAGTGAGCTTGGGCTGCAGGGGGATCCCAGGAAACTGGGATGAGGAGGTGGCCATATTCCTTCCATCTCCCCAGGGATCTTCTCTGAGGAGGCACCCTGCTCTCTCCCCCTCCCACCCATAGTGTTGCTGTACCATGAGCATGCCACTTCTGTGTGTGCCCTGGCCAGTGTAGAATGACCTGTTTGTGCAAGCTGAGGGGTGCCCGACCACTACTCCCTGGTGCTGCTAATCCTCCTGGTAGCTTGGGTGAATCTGCATACCTGATATGGGACCCTGAGCTTTGACAGCATGGGAAGCATGTCTGGGTTGCCCCACAGCTTCCATCAGTATCTGGAGGGCTACTGGTGGCAGCCCTATGCCTTCCTGCCCCCTAGTACCGAGGAGGACATCGCTGCCAGCTTCAACAACTTTTCTGGGGTGTCAGAGAATCATAGAATATTAGGGTTGAAAGGGACCTCAGGAGGTCCTCTAATCCAACCCCCTGCTCAAAGCACAACCATCCCCAGATAGATCATCCCAGCCAAAGCATTATCTAGCTGGTTTTGAAACAATTAAGGATGGAGCTTCCACCACCTCTCTGGGTAACCTGTTCCAGTGTTTTACTACCCTTCTAGCAAAAAAAATCTCCCTAATGTCTAACCTAAGCTTCCCTTGCTGCAACTTGAGACCATTTCTTCTTGTTCTGTCATCTGCCACCACTGAGAATAGTCTCGCTCCATCCTCTTTCAAACTCTACTTCAGGTAGTTGAAGGCTGCTTTTCTGAAGTTCAGGGTCCTTAATCTGCTGCTCTTCACCCTTCCTTTCCTCAGGATCCTAAACTCAATCATCTCATGGTCACTACTGCCCAAATTGCCATCCACAACTACATTCCCCACAAATTCTTCCCTGTTTGTGAGCAGCAGGTCAAGAAGAGTATGGCCCTGAGTTGGCTGCTCCAGCACTTGCATCAGGAAGCTGTCCCCAACATTTCCCAAAAACTTCCTCTTAATCTACCTTCTCTCTCTTACTGCTCTTTTTCCAAGCAGACCTTCCCTAGTGAACTCATCTGGAAGCTGGCCTGTTTATTGCTCATTGGCCCCAAAGGTTTCCTTTTTTCCTTCTTCCTCATGCCAAGCTAAAAGGTTTGACCTTCAAAAATGTGTGTGTGGGGTGGGGGTGGGGGGCACAAACTGCCTGTAAATTACTTAGCCTGTTTGCAGCTCTTGTTCACTGGCTCCCTGTTTGCCTGGTGAGTCTTTTTTTATACCCTGCAGGGCCAGGACTGGCTCTTTCCCCTCACTGGGGCGTCTGTCCGGCCAAGGCAGCAATCACTCAGTAATCAGCAATAACTCAGAGAGAGGTTCATTACAGTCAGAGAGATGCTCATGTCTACCCAGCTGTAGGGGCATGAGCTGTGCAATAAAGTTTTGCACTGTGTCCCACCTCTCTGCATGCTGTGGGGGGGTGAGGGGGAATCTGGGCCCAGGGGAGCATAGGTGGGCCAGGCAGGGAGGGGAGACAGGGACATGGCAGGGGCCAGGGCCTGGGCCAGGGGAAGAGGTAGGGGTAGGGAGGGCCTTCCTGCCAGTGTAGGGCTTACCACATGTCTGGGGCTGATGAGGCTGGTGGCTCAGTGCAGTTCTCCCTGTCAGTGAAGATGACTGGCTGTACCCAGTGTCCTTAGTCTGTGGTACATGGTGTGCAGGCACCCGGCCAGGGACCCCCCACCCCCACAAGGAGGAGCTGGTGCTGCTGACAGCCAACTGTGTCATGGCTACCTGCTCCTTGCGGTGGGGTCTAGGGCTGCAAAGCTGGTGAAGCAGCTGCTGGCCAAGGCTCTCTGGGCTGCTAATGGATTGAGCAGCTCGGGAGCTGGGCAGGGCAGGACGCTAAATGCCTAAGGGTCCCTCCTCCAATGTTGTGTCACCAGAGGGATCAGGGTGGGGCAGTGGCTTCAGCAGGCTGCCCATGCTGGTGTAAATCACATGACTGTGGCCTGGGTCCTGGGGTACCAAAATGTTGGTCAGCTGCTACATAAAGGCATGGTCTTGTGGGCACAACTGAACTAATGAATGTGGTCAATCACAGCCATGCACAGTGCCCACAAGGCCTTGACCTTGATGTGGCACTGCCACACCAACTGGGAGTGCCCGTGCTCCCTCATTCAGTGCAATGCCTCATAAATGTGGGGATTCAAGTGCCTGCCATTCTTGAACTTCCTCTGCATCACCCCAGAGTGCCACAAGATCACCAATGTATTCCTGGGTCCAGTTGGGGCCCCAAGTGGATAGCATGGGCATTCACACATGGGTGGGACTGGACAGGGAGGATGAGGAGCACATGGTGGGTCCTACACCAGCTCTCTGTTCTCCCATGTGGCTGTCCTGCTGTTGCCAGCCCTGGGCAGCTGCCAGTAGAAGCCAGGGCAGAGTCATGGGACAGGACTGGGAGCCACGTCTATGCCCCACAGCACCTGTAGTCTCAGGTCACGCTGCTGGGGATGTGCAGCAGAGGTGGTTCTGACCTTGCTGTGCTGATCTGGCTGCAGGTGGCCCTGAGGGATGGCAGGCCTGACCAAAGGCTACAGCAGGCTGAAGCAGCCACCAGCAAACCCCCCCCAGGAAGCAGCAAAAAGCCCCCTAGCCAGCAGCCACAGTCTCGCCAACCAGCAGCCACAGGCTGAGCAGCACCACTGGGGTGGTGGAGGCAGACACAACAGGGCTGCGGCCTGCCCTGGGGGACACACAGGACCTGCAGTGCCCTCAGGCTCCTCTGCTGTGTGCCCCAGGGCAGAAAATGGCTGCTGGCTTTTATAGATAGAAGACAGGGGCTGCCAGTAAGTCAGCCCAGGCCTGGAGCAGGAAAGGCTGCCAGACACTAGCACTGGGGCTGGCGTCAGGCTGGCCCCATAGTGGCTAGGCAGACCTGGAAGCAATCTTGTTGCCAGGTTGTGTCTACATGTGCGCTACTGCACATTAACTAATCGTGCTAAAATTTGCTACCTGCATTGCAGGTATCAAATTTAAGTGTGATTAAGGGAATTTACTGAGCAGTAAGGTTGTGCACATGTAGATGTGCACACTTACTGCCCAGTAAATTAGGCAACTGCACAGTAATGCATCTTGTGTAGACACAACCTGTGAGCATTTCCGTACCCCTAGATGGTTACCAATAGCCACAATGTGTGCTTTTCTATTCAATCCAGGCTTTACCTGGAATACAGACCCACAGAAACTGCAGACTAACATCCATGTAAGGTTTATATAACAAATCACAATGTAAGGAATATGAGAAATATTATCACCTATCTTGGATTGATCACTATGTTCTTATATACATAGTCATACATATAATATGTGTGGGTGTGTATATAAAAATGAGTAACATTGCTGAAGCTATTCATAGTTCTGCTTATAATAATTAATTAAATAATCCATCTGCACCAGAAGCTCCAAACTCCTTAAAATACTACCATATGTTACAAAAACTACTCATATATTGCTTTTAACCTATGATACAGTAGGCGTTGTCTTTTGGGATCCACCATTACATGCTGTTTTTATAATGCTGCTGCAAAAGTGAGCAAGCTAACTGTGTAGGTATTGTTTATTCCTCTCATACTTCCTCATGAATTTTGAACTGAACTGGAAATTACTTTTTGTGAGCACCTTGCAGAGCTTTAACAACAACTTCTGGATGACTGCTGTCAGAGGTAGTGCAGAGTTCAATAAGTTTTGTTCTGTTCCCTGAATTTCAACAGCACTTACATGCAAAGACTAATGTTGTACACATACAGTAAACTGAGTAAGAGAATGCATAGCTCATTTACTGAAACAATGATCTGCTATATAATATGCGCTGAGGAAAAAATATCATTTTTCATCAAGTACTTTTATGAACAGCTTATAGGGTATTTAAATAGTCAAGGAAAGTTTTATATATTTTCCAGATAAAAAATACTGTGGCATTACACATAAAAATGATTAGCCATTTAAAAACTCATAACATAGATTAATGTCTTTAACATGTAAAATGAGAATATTCATTCACTCAGACTCTCATTTTTATGATTCTGCTACACTATGGAGATGAAATGTGCTACACTATGGAGGTGAATGTTCTTTTTTAACATTTACATATTTTTTACTTTAAAAATATGCTTACATTGGGCTGTCTAAGCATAACTGTTTCTGTAATCTTTAATCTTCATATTTCTTTCTTTTTTCCTCCTTTTTTCCTTCTTATTCAGAATATATTATGTAGGAAGCTGAGTAAATTATTTTCCATTGATATGGAATGGGACTTTTTTTCTAAAGATACCCATACCAAAACATTCTCACACATCATGTCACACCCCTAAATACAAACAAGGAGTGAGAGAATTTCCTAAGATCAGTTTTCTTTTCACCAGCTAGCCTCTGTGTTCCAAGTGCTAATTTGGATATGTCTATATTTCTTTTTCCTGGCCCCAGATCCTCCAGTGAGGAAATAGGTGTTGATCATGCTAGGGTGCTCCTGAGATGTGCAATATAAACTGCTGTCTCCAGGCTGAAAACCTGAGTATGGTCTTAGTGGGTTCAGAAAAAGGAAAGAAAAGAAAGGCTGATGGGACACACAAAGTCTCTTGGGATCACTTTTGAGTCATTTGCACTGCCTGATTACAGGTCTAGAGTGTATCGAATGGTAGTTGATGGGACTTTTTTCCTTGGTGGCTCAGGGTCAGGATAAAGCAGTATAAACAGGGGAGGGCAATTATTTTGGGAGGAGGACCGCTTACTGAGTTTTGGTAAGCCATCGAGGACTGCGTGACAAGCAGCCGGGGCAGATAAATATTAATTTTCTAAAATTTTTAGGGGCCTTGTGGGCTGGATAGAATGGCCTGGAGAGCTGCATTTGGCCCATGGGCTGCATTTTACCCACCCCTGAGCATAAAAGTGGTCTTCATTTCTAAGAAGGACAGACAAGGACATTTTTGAAGAAACAGGTTTTTTGTTGAAAAACATCATTCTGTTAAAACTAAAACTTTTTGTTGAAATACACATGGGTCAACAAACTTTTCATTGAGAACACTATTTCAGTTCCAAGGTGAAGTTCCTACTAAGAATAAAAAGAATGCACATCAAAATAACCCCAAGGATAGAGTTCCCACCTATTATGTGGGAGATCACTTACCTGATCTAGAAAAGGGCCTTGAAATTAAGTTTCTTACAACCCAGCTGAGTGCCCTAATCATGGCTGTTGATCATGTCTAGAATTGGCTCCTCTCTCTCAGATCTTTTTCTACAATAGTTTAAAAGGGTTTGGTTTCTTCCCTGTAAAGAATGGGCTATATTTCTTTTGAAACTGTAAAAAGACTCTTGGGATAGGAAAACAGCCACCTAACCAGTTTTATTTCTGAACACAGTCAGTCAAGGAGCTCTCTGGGGTATTGCATAAGGTGCCTCTATTGCTACACTGCTATATAAAAACTCAGTAGATACCTCCAGCCCTGTTGTTATCCAGCTCAATTTTCTGCCACACAGACTATTCTCTGTTTTTAGTATGATACCTTCTTCTTGTTTCAGTTTTATCTAGTAGAACTCAGCTTGTTCATATGGCGTGGTTCACAGCCTGCTGGATTCCACAGTGAGTTGTTGAATTAAGGATGAGCCATTTGGCAGTTTGCTGTGGCATTTCCTTTAAAGAGTGCCACTTTTCTACTAAGCAGCAAATCACCAGCAGCCCTGTTGATTACCATATAGCTAAAGCTATAGGTATACCAAAAGCCAGTTTACAGTAATGGGTACAGATCAAGGTGTCTTCTCTTCCTCTTTCATTGCGCTGGCTTTTGCCATTGGCTTAAGTCACCTTGCTACTTTAAGCACATTTATATTCTGCTGAACTTCTGTCTAAATCTAGTCTTCTAAAATATTTAGGCATTTTAGTTTTAACCAATAATGTCCTCTAGGTACCTCAATGACTACTTGATCCCAAAGCTCCTAGAAGAATGTCCTAGCCATCAAACTACAGGGAATCCTACTATGAATCTCCATCTGTCTCTCCTGTTGAAGTTCCACAATATAAATATGTAACTATTCATCAGAGGAAGGAATGGAATCCATTTTTCCATGGAATCCATTTCTCCATTTTTCAAGTGAATGCTCTATTAAGTCATTCTTACAATTTGCATCCCAAAGAATAATTTTCCATGAAAAGTGGAACTGTTCCAACTGAAGGAATGAAAAGAGCCCCTATTCTGGAATGTTCTGTTGTTTTATGGTTAGGGCACATTCTCAGACAGGAAAAGATTTAGGTTTAAGTCCTCTCAGGCAGAATAGGGCTAGTGCTTACGTTTCCCATACTGAAGGTAAGCATTCTAATAACTAGACTAAAACCAAACTAAACTAATCATTAAAAATAGATCTTCTTTTGCTACTAGCATGTACCTGTATTTTGTAAAAATGGGCTGGATTAGGCATCTAAATCCATCTGAAGGGCTATGCTTTTAATTAGAAGGGAAGGGACACGTCTCCCTAAAACCTAACTTTTCTAGACATTTCTTACTGTCCTGCTTATGTGGCTTCATGCTCAGTGGACACATCTACACAAGACACTGCAGTGCACTAGCAAAGCGACAGTGACGTAGCTCATCAATACGGGGATGTAGCATCAGCGGGCGCTAACTACGATGCCACCGCTACTGTGCAGTGACAATGAGCTACTGTGCAGTAGCTCACTGATACTGCACAGTAGGGTTGGAAACAACCCGTGTGGTGCTGGAACTGCGCAGTACTGGCAGTTACTGTGCAGTAACAACTGCACAGCCAGGCACATGTGTGGATGCACCCAGTATGCTAGATTTTGTTATATCCATTTTCATCTTCCTAAGCAAGATGAGGATTAAGCAGAGAGTAGGTGCTCTGGGATAAGAACCTCAGATGAGGGACTGCCTTGAAGAGGCTGTTCTCTGTGTTAGTGATTTATGGTGGCTGACTGATGCACGAACGTTTGCTTAGTACCTGGTGTGTGTTTTGAGGGTTTTTTCTTTTTTTTTCCTTTTAGCCCTGTGGTGTGTGTGATTTTTTTTTTGTGGCCCCCTCTTTTCTCTCTTTTTCTTCTTTTTTCTTTTCTTCCCCTATCTGGAGTGACTGAGTGTCAGAGCTTGCTCAGGATGGGACTGGTTTAGGTAATTGATGTGTGGAGCTAGAACAGGCAGAGGGAGTTTGTTTAAGGAGTTCACCCAAGGTGGGAGCCAAGGAGCAGGAGACTGTGCATATGAATGTGAGCATATGCAAGGGCTCTGATGCAGGTGTTTGGCATGCAGGTTCTTGTGGTGTGTCTTTTTCCCTCTCCCCCACCTGCCTCTTCCCCCTCCCCTCCTACAGAATAAGTGTTCTCCAGGGAGAGAAGGAGGCACAAATGGACTCCAGGGGAGCTGTTGTGACTTGTGTGCTATGTGCCATGTTCATGTTCCTCCCATAGGGTCAGAAGAACTTCATCCGTACTAAATGTAAGCGGGTGCCTGCCCTGGAGGAGAAGATTCAAAGATTGAAAACATGGGTATCCACACTGCATTGCATCAGGGACCAGGAAGATTACTTGGACAAGAGTTAAAAGAGGCTGGTACTAGAGAGGTCAAAGGGCAATGTGGAAAAGTGATAGCATATGACTACTCAAAGAATAATTATCCCAGATTTGAAGACAGCATGTTGAAGTCAGCAACAACTTTCAAGCACTCTACAGTGGAACTGCTGAGGAAAAGGCAGAGGAGAGGACACACACAGGCATGAGGCAGAGGAGGCAGCAGCCTAGAGAGCAGGAATTACAAGGCCCAAGGACAGGGGCTCTGGGACCACTGCACCAAGAAGAAAGTCTTCACAAAAAAATTTAACTGCAGCCAGACACCTAATAAGGATTCTCTGGATAAGGAAGAGGGCAAGCTGAGGGAGGAGATAACAAAAGAAACTTTCAAAGAGTTTTTTGTTCGGTCTGAATCAATTCAAGTCAGTGGGGCTGGATGAACTTCATCCCGAGGTCTTGAAGAAACTGGCAGAGGAGATCCCAGAGCCCTTGGCAATGATCTAAACAATGTTGTGGGAAATGGATCAGTTAAAGAGAACTGTAAAAAGGCCAATGTAGTGCCCCTCTTTAAAAAGGGCAAGAAGGAGGATGTGGAGAACTACAAACCAGTTAGCCTCACCTTGATGCCTGGGAAGTTACTGGAGCACATCCCAAGGAAAGCCATTTGCAAGCATCTGGAGGAAGAAGGGTTGATCACAAGCAGCCATCATAGGTTTATGAAAAACACATGGTGTGAAACAAATGGTGTCAAACAAACTCTTCCTTTGACTAAATAACTACTTGGGTGAATGAAAGGAATGCTGTGGGAATAATGTATCTGGACTTCAACAAGGTCTTGCAAAGCCTTCTCACAAACAAATTGGAGAAATATAAGCTAGATAAAACTACTACACAGTGGATAGATAACTAGCTCAATAGTCATAATCAAAGGGTAATTATGAATAACTTCATGTTAGAATGGCAGCCGGTTTTGTGTAGAGTCCCGGGGGAGAGGTTTCTGTCTTGGGCCCCATGCTGTTCAATGTATTTATTAATTATTTGTTGGATGCTTGAGTAGGTTTTCAGATGACATGAAACTGGGAAGGACTGTGTATGTGGTGGAGGATGCAAGTACAGTTCAGAAAGATCTTGACAGATTGTAAAATTGGGCTAGAGCTAACAGAATGAAGTTCAATGTGAACAAATGGTCCATGGTCCATGGTCATATTGGTGTGGACCATGGGGTTTTCTTCTTTCTTCTGTATGGAGGCATGTAGCTCTCTACCCAGGATTTCTTAAGTGTATATTGACAACATTTCATAGAAGCAGGACATTGGCTTCTGTGGTTCCTCTGCCTTACCTGTGGTGTGTTAGGGTGTTAGGACTGTGTTGTGTCAGGATTGATGATAGTTTTATGTAGATTTTAGATTGTACAGGATGGACTGGATAGGGATGATCCTGCTTCAGGCAAGGGGCAGGATTAGATGACCTCTGGAGGTTGCTGCCAGCCCTACTTCTCTATGATTCTATGACACTCCCCTTACTGACTAAGGATCCTGGGCTCTGAACTCAGAACTGCACTAGACATAAGTGTCTAAATCCCTTAGTTCTATGTCCCTATGCTACACAGCACTTTAAAACTATGACATTTATATTCAATTAAAATATCTGGGCCAATTGTAGGTAAGCAAATTGCATTTTTTCATAATTGAGTTTAGGAAGGTCATCAGAATTAATATTTCTTAAGTCAGGTGTGTGCCCTTGGATAACTAAAGGCTACAGTGCCCTAGGCAGGGAAAGTGTTAATTTCTTTCAAAGAAAGCCAGGAAGAAGTCTTATCTCACCTGCTCTGTGCGCCAATTAAGTAAAATGTTTTACCTGGGCAGGAAGGCGGTTACCTACACTCGAAGTGAAAACACCTTTTGCTTTTGTCTAGGGAAAAGTAGGATACCTTGTTTCTCCTTTCTCAGTGTGAGAGGGGGAGATTAGAGTTAAGCACATTTTTGGCAAAACAGTAGCTGCATGGAAGGTGAAGCAACAGCCAAGTCAACCCACGGAGGAGGTAACTTTTAGGAAAGGATAAAGTTGGGTTGGTAGTCTGAAATTAAAGGCTGCTATGTTAGATAGGACTGATCCCCACAGCAGAGGAAGAATTTATACAACTACCTTGTATGAGTACATGTAATGGTTAATCAGTCATTTCATACTTATCATAAGACTTTTATTCCCACAATGCTGTTACTTAATGCCAGACTTAAAGCACTTAATTAATATTTCTGGAGGCAGTGGACTCAAATCTGCACTCAGAATATAGACTCAAAATGTAGCTCTATTATGTTAGGCAACTGACAGGGGGTTCATTTAAAGCCCCCAGGGTTGGGAAGTGGGGCAGGGAGAACTTTCCTGGAAGATCTTTCTCCTGGAAGGGGCATGTTTGCCCAGGAGAAATTGTATGAACATTTGTATGTTTGTCATTTCTACTAGAAAAAATGGTGATTCTCTGGGTAGAAAGGTAATATGTGATCTTAGTTACCTGGTTTACATTCTCTTTTTATTCAATTATATCTTCTATCTGCAATAACAAAAACTAAGTGTTTACTATTTGTTACTCTTGTTTATCCAGCCTAGCTATAGTATAAGGGAATGAGCTCGTCCATGCTCTCTGCTTTTGTGTATCATCAATATCATTGTTTACTTGTGCAGCTCTCCGTGTCAGCTCTTATCAAAGGATGCATTTAAAATCTTTAGAAGGCAATCAGATTTCACATGTGTCAAGTGTAACTTGGTGACAAGAAGGTTGCACAGATGATTGAGCATAATATTTAGCTTGCAAAATCATGTTTGATGATGATGATGATGTGACAGAAGGAAAGAACTTAGATTCCCAAAGCCTTGATTGACAGCTAGAAAAAGCCCTTCTGAGGTCTAGAGCCTATAAAAACTGTTGTAGCCTCCTTTTATGTGGCAGCCAGTTGTGAAATACCAGGGTCAAATGGGATAATATTTATTACTTTAGTTGCAGTATAACTGTGTAGCTAATTATTTTGTTTCCCCCCTGGGGGTGAGAGTGTTTCAGTGGTACGTATGTAAAATTTAACAAATTTAACAAGTTTTACAGAAGCATATTTTCTTCTATGTCTGAAAATCCTGGAATCTTACATTTTACTTTGGTTTGTATATATCATAACACTTATACGCATGCATTAAAAATTTTATGGGATCTTATAAATACTGCATATTTTGAAAATAAACCGTCATTTTCTTGGGAAAGGTCTAGGTAAGTCATATTGAAGCTCACTGAAATGTTAAAATTCATGACCATTGTATGTTTAACACTGTAGCAGGCTGCAAGCTCAAAGAGCCTAGGAGCAGTCTGCATAGGGTCCAGCCAGCTGTAAGTGGTAACCCTAATTACAGACAGCTCAGGAGGACTGAGCCAGCTGAGGGAAATGTGAAGCAGTCCTAGGAAATCAAAAGGCTCCCAAGGAGGGAAGCCACAGGGAGACTTCTGGAAAGAATTGGAGGGCACCCAGGGAAGGAGTCAGGTAGAAAGAGACTTCTCAGGGAAGGAATCATGATGGAAGAGTTAGGTTTCTAGAGAGAGGAGCCTAAAGCAGGAAGATAGTCAAGACCTGAGGGCCAGAGAGTAAAGGCAGGCAAACAGCTGGGAGTGGAGGGCTAAGCACCTTTGGAGCTGGAAGCTGAGAGCCCAGAGGGAGAAAGCTGGTGGGTCAGCACAGGAGCCTGCCTGTAGTGCATTTTTCCAGGGAGTTGCCCAGAGACCGTGAGTGCATTGGAAGTTATGTATATGGTTAAAGTAAACTGGGTGGTCTGGGAAGAGAATACATGTTATTATTTGCATGGTGATACATGCTCATGCTGGTTGACTCCTACCAGGAGGTAGCTTGCCCCAGGAACTATGAACAATTAGCGGAGGCTACGAGCCTGTAAAAGGACACTGAGAGCCTATGTGAATGAGCTAGTTACCCCAAGCCCTCTACAAATACTGACTGAAGCAAGCTTCATAGTTGTTAGGGTCGGAAGGGACTTGAGCAGATCATCAGGTCCGACCCCCTGCCATCAGCAAGAATGAATGCTAGTATCATATGACCCCAGCTAGGTGATTATCTAGCCTCCTTTTTAATATTAAACATTCAATATTCTATGTTTCCTTCCACTTGGAAAAAGCCTACCGCAACTCTCACTTTTTCTCTGTTGCAAAGCTTTGGGCACGTATTCATTTGGTCCCCAAACGACTTGCATTAAACAGTGCTTTCAGGATCAGGCAACTAACTTACATCCCTTATGCAAGATGCTTTACTGTTCTAGTAATCATCATTTTAGAAGTATTATATGCTGATTAAAGTATGTTACTGATCCCTGTCTGCCATAAAAAATTGCAGAGAAGAAACCAGGAGAGACTGACAAAGAAATTACTTTATAAAGATCATCTACGAGATGTCCACAGCGGAGACTGTATTAAATTTAAATTTTATTTACAACATGTTTTCAAACCAATTTTATGATTTCTTCATAATGAAATAAGATTACACCTTTGGGAGAAATCCCAACACTGTTTAATCCACGTAAAACACCAGTCAGTGCTCTGTGTACACCTATCTTTTAACTGTTTTATTTTTTATTTTTTTTTTTTTTAAATGAGACACCTTATAGCCTCACTTAAATTTTAGTGCAAGTTGTCATTGGTGAACTATCATTGTCATAGCTAGCTATTTTATAATACCATGCCCCTTTAGTTATTTCTTTTTATAGCATGCCTCATCTGTTGCTCCCTTGATCACTCATGATAATCCAAAGATGCATTTAAAGTGACTTACAATGCTCTTGATTGAGAGTCAACCATTGCTAGCATTTCCTTTCTTGCATATTATAAGGTTTGAAATGTATTGTCAGTGTAGTTACAGTTTAAAAGATGCAAGTATTTAGTAATGGTCAACTCATGACATTGTAATGTAAAAGGAGACTCTAGGGTTCAAAACAGCAAGAAAGACAAGAATGCGTGGACAAAGAGCCCTGTTAGCTGTGGGACTCTCAGCCCCTGCAGTTTTGGGGCACTTCTGTAGTCTTCCAGCTGCAGGGGTGTGTGGAGAGCCCCATAGCTGGAAGATTGCAGCAGCTGAAATCTCCCAGCTGCTGCCTGGAGACCCCTTATACCCTTGTGTCTGGGAGAACACACTGGCTGCCGTCTCCCAGCCCGAGGGGTGCATGGTGCCCTCAGCACCTGAGAGATCACAGCAGTTGTGGTTTCCTAGCCCCACACTACCTATACAGCAAATAAAACTGGACAGAAACCAGCTATAAAGTTATTACACATTTTCAAGCAATAAATTGAGAGATGGTTTGACCTTTTTAAGGTGCAATAGTTAATTTGCACATGTGGCCAATGTAAATTAATTGTACATCTAACAAGGTAATTGCACAATAGATGCAATATATAGGGGGGTATATGTTAAACTAGAATGGACAAAATAATATTAAGTGTTTCAGAATAATAATATATATTCAGACCCAGGTCAAGTTGTCTAACACATCTTTAATCTATGGACAGAACCTGGCTAACACTTCAGTCCCTTTGCATAGCTGAAAAAGTGTCACTTAAGTAAGCAATTAAGGGAATACCTTGGCATGGGAGAGGACCTTCATGCCTATTCCCTACCTTCTGTTCCTACTGGAACTGAGTTTGTTTTAGGGATGAATGGAAGGCTTTTTGTTTCAGTAATTTTGAGCTGCTGTAATGGCTACTTTTGAAGGACTTTTCAAACAAGTGCCAGTTGGAGGATCTATGAGGTTTGGGGTTTTTTGTTTGCTCTAGGAGCCAATTCCTTCAGGTTCCTATGTTCCACAAACTCCTAAAGATCTGATAAGTGTAAATCTGTACCATGTATGTTTATCCTTGTAGTTACCAACAGAGAAAGCAGGGGAATGAGGATGGTTGAACTTGCACTGCTCATTCTTTCACTATCAGAGTATGTCAGGGAAGCATAATGCTTTAGGTTACTATCTGCATGAATGCCTTTAAAAGTGAAAGTAAGAAGTATTCCTAAAATATTTCATCCTACTGCTAAGAGGTGAGCAGATAAACACAAAAGAAAGCTAACTGTGATACTATAGTTGTGATGCAACTTATTCTGTTATGGTACTTACATGACCAGACTTTTGCTGCTCACATTGTGTTTAACATTCGATGCTGCTTTGTCTATTCTTTATCCATCTTAATATCACGTACTTGCAAATCTTTAAGGTAATTACCACATGAAAATATAAATGTTCTTTAAAAATTATGTTAGCAAAGTAACAGAAGAATTAGTGAAAACCTTCAGAAATACCACTAGCAAGTCTTCATTCCAACAAGAAGTAGTATTTTGTGTTAAATTTCCAGTTACACAACTCATCCCACTATACTTCTATTATATTGACTAAGGTGCTCTCATTCCTACAGCATCACCTTTAGCTCATCCTGTTTAGCTCCTAACATTGCTTAACAAATACTGGAATAAATTCTATTTTCATTTCTTCAATGCTGTGTCTTTCCGAACAGAGTATAACCCAAAGCATTCTGTTTTGTGACATGTTCAGAAGCTGAGGGAGCGAACAGAATGAAGACAGACATTCTCGTTCCCT
>NW_005842045.1:1162329-1162605 GCF_000455745.1 Alligator sinensis
TGCCTTAAGTGTAGTGTTGCTAAAAATACATCAGTTCAGCTCAAAGACATGTTGCTAAGTTTGGCACCTTTGGCCACAAAACAAGCACTACTCTAATCTGAGGTGTGTGTGGATGCAGTGCCTTCTGCCTTATGCAGATTCTTAGCTATAATATGAATTGGTTTGATTTTAGCTTTGATTAAAGCACAACACTTCACCAGTAGATTTTAATGATAGTTCCTAGTCTGCACACACAGCTGAGTCAGGCCCAAAAGATGAGAATTTTTTTTTTTTTTT
>NW_005842045.1:1163519-1163832 GCF_000455745.1 Alligator sinensis
TGTGTGTGTATGTGTGTGTGTGTATACGTGTATGTGTGTGTGTGTGTGTGTATACGTGTGTGTGTGTATATGTGTGTGTGTGTATATGTGTGTGTGTGTGTGTATGTGTGGGTGTATACGTGTATATATGTGTGTGTATGTGTGTGTGTATACGTGTATATATGTGTGTGTGTATGTGTGTGTGTGTATACGTGTGTATATGTGTGTGTATACGTGTATGTATGTGTGTGTGTGTATATGTGTGTATACGTGTGTGTGTGTGTATGTGTGTGTGTGTATACGTGTATGTGTGTGTGTGTGTGTGTATACGTGT